>NC_064640.1:1002557697-1002861890 GCF_023864345.2 Schistocerca serialis cubense
ATCATTTATCTATTTGCCACTGCTCTGGTCACTGATAGTTGCTACATCTTGGTATCCAATTTGGTTTTGCTCTCTGGTTCTTTGTATTTTGCTGTGTAGTCTGTGTTGTCATGCATCCCTGTTGTGTGTGTGTGTGTGTGTGTGTGTGTGTGTGTGTGTGTGTGTGTGTGTGTGTGCGCGCGCGCCTGCAATTCCAGTCCGCCAGTGCGCTCTAGTCCCACTAAAATCCGGTTACAAGAGAAATATTTCTAGTGCTTCAGGAAAAAAACTTAACTGAGGTCCAGGTTGGTAGTAGGAAACTGTATCAGTAGAACCTTTTTCATTAGTGGCGAGTCATGCTGTTTCGATAGCATCCAGAAAATCATATATTTTATGCAGATAATTAGAACGATTTGTGATCACTGATGTACTGGAGCAATATGAGTTTGTACCTTTAACAGTATACTTGAATGAGACCTTCAGCTAATGATGCGAAGTATTCATTGAATTTTTTCAGCGGTAATTTTATGTCTGTTACTTTGACTCCATCAAATGATAAAGACTTTAAAGTTCCACTTTTTAATCTTCCATATTGCTCTTATTTTGTTTGGTGAACTCCTTATCAGATTGTCATTGTACATACGCGATGTGATCAAAAATATCCAGACACCCCTAAAAACATACTTTTTTCATATTAGGTGCATTGTGCTGCCACCTGCTGCTAGGTACTCCATATCAGCGACCTCAGTAGTCATTAGACTTTGTGAGAGAGCAGAATGGGGCACTCCACGGAACTCACGGACTTTGAACGTGGTTAGATGATTGGGTGTCTCTTGTCATACATCTGTACGCAAGATTTCCACACTCCTAAACATCCCTAGGTCTGTTGTTTCCAATGTGATAGTGAAGTGCAAACGTCAAGGGACACATACAGCCACAAAAGTGTTCAGGCCATCCTTGTCTGCTGGCTGACAGAGACTGCCGACAGTTGAAGAGGGTTATAATGTATAATAGGTGGACGTCTATCCAGACCATCACACAGGAATTCCAAACTGCATCAGGATCCACTGCAAGTACTATGACAGTTAGGTGGGAGGTTAGAAAACTTGGGTTTCGTGGTTGAGTGGCTGCTCATAAGCCACTAATCACGCTGGTGAGCATAAACATTGGACAATTGAACAGTGGAAAAACGTTGTATGGAGTGACGAATCACGGTACATAATGTGGCGATCTGATGGCACGGTATGGGTATGGTGAATGCTTGGTGAACGTCATCTGCCAGCATGTGTAGTGCCAACAGTAAAATTCGAAGGTGGTGGTGTTAAGGTGTGGTTGTGTTTTTCATGGCGGGAGCTTGCACCCCATGTTGTTTTGCATGGCACTATCACAGCAAAGGCCTACATTGATGTTTTAAGCACCTTCTTGCTTCCCACTGTTGAAGTGCAATTCGGGGCTGGCAATTGCTTCTTTCAACAAGATCGAGCTCCTGTTCATAATGCACAGCCTGTGGCGGAGTGTTTACATGACAATAACATCCTTGTAATGGACTGGCCTGCACAGAGTCCTGACCTGAATCCTATAGAATACCTTTGGGATGTTTTGGAATGCCGACTTCATGCCAGGCTCACTGACAGACATCAGTACCTCTCCTCAATGCAGCAGTTTGTGAAGAATGGGCTGCCATTTCCTAAGAAACCTTCCAGTACCTGATTGAACGTACGCGTGCTAGAGTGGAAGCTGTCATCAAAGCTAAGGGTGGGCCAACACAATACCGAATTCCATCAGTACTGATGGAGGGCGCCATGAACTTGTAAGTCATTTTCAGCCAGGTGTCTGGATTCTTTTGATCACATGGTGTAATTTTTGCCTGTTTCTTGTTGCTGATATTGGGGATGTAAGCTGTAAAATATCTATTGTGGAGAATGAAGACCTGTCCTTATACTATTAAGTTTCCACTCGGCCATGTTATTTGTTTTCGTTTATTTTCTATCAATTCCAAAGCAATTACAGCTTTATTTTCAGCCACTATAGCTCTCTGATCAATATGATGTTTCACTGCAAGTATTTCTGGATAATTACTCCAGCGTCCTCATTTCCCCAAGACGTGGAAATATATTTTTGGCCAATAGGTCCATGCATTGGAGCCCATGACCTGAGTGGTATCTTCATTGTTTATAGCTTATGTAGGTAAGTTCAGCATACTTAAAGTATGCAGTTATTTATGTAATACCCTTGTTTGCATTACAGATTTTGCACCTTACACACAGCTAAGAAGGGAAATGGAAAAAGAAATTGAATGTTCACAATGATAAGATTTGTATGTATTGGTGGTTTAAGTTGTCCCCCCCCGCCCCCCCCCCCCCCCCCCCCCCCCCCCCCCCCCCCGCCCCCTCCTCCTCCCAATATGTGTAAGTTCCTTGTTAGTCTTGTTCCTATAACTATCATTTTAATCTGAATCAGCATGACTAAATTGTCATTTTTTCAAACTAGTTTCTTCTGTGGACTGTGTTACATTATTTCACATAATGGAGCTCCTGATTTTACAAAATCATATGCCTACAAGAATTATGTGTGCATCAGCTGTGTAGCAATTCCACGACCATGACTGTCGCTCAGCACCCATTATTTTGGGCATCACTTTGTTAGCCACTGGTGGCTTGGAACTTTGGTGTATCTGATGACTGGTAATTTTCGGCATTTTCCTTTTATCTCTATTTTCAAGTTCACTATACATCTATTTTTAAAATTGGATTTCCTCTTTTTTTTTTTTTTTTTTTTTTTTTACAGCTGTTTGTCATGTCTCTTATAGATCACTTACGTTTTGTTTCTAGAACATACATTCAGAAGTAGCACCTTTGCTGTTTGACCTGATTTCAAGATACCAGATTTTCATTTATTTTTTTTTTTAAGTTCAGTTTCTAATTTTCTGACTTTCCCCAGCTGCAGTTTATTTCCTGTAACTTATGCTATTGTCAGCCCTTCTATCAAAGGAAATTTAAGTTCCAAAGATTTTTTTTTCGGTTTCTTCCCTATGATTTGTTAGAATGTGCATATGCACTCCCACCATTAACATTTAATTTTGTTTTTGATCTTGTACCATTTCATTGAAGTTTTTTATTTGAATTGTGCATCCATAACATGGCTGTACTGCACAGTTACCTTGTTTACTCTTGGAACACAGTTTCACTTTTAATTTATTGGAAACTGGGAGTGTCCCTTTACACATAATACCACTGCCCTCCTTGTTATCCCTTATGTCCTATCAAGCTGATGATACCTTCAGGGTTAAATAATTTTGTGTTGTCATATGGATGTAAAGCCATGTCCACACTGGATGTGCCACGTAGTGCCATGCACAAACACATGGTGCAGAGTGATACAGAACTGCACAGAACAGAGCATTATTCCAATGGCACATGTACACGTATCAATAATAATGGGAAACAAGAAATGTCCTTCAGAGTCACGTAACAACAAACCATTTCATTTGATGTACCGGCACCGCATAGAACGTGTTCATTGTCACGCAGAGTGGAATGGTTTGATATCCACATTCTCTGCATCAAACTGTGCTGAATTGCTTTCCTTGCTTTTATGCAGTGCACCTGGTGGGGAAGTTGCTTAATGGATCAGATACCTGGCTGTCAGAAAGCAAAAAAAAAGTCTTGTTGTAGTGTCCCTCTTGTACACATTTTTACTGATTTATTTTAAATAGGTTGCATACAGCTGACAAATGAAGAACATTTGAAAACATTGCATATTCATTGGAATTAATTGAAAATTATCTCACCCTTTTAATTTGCAGTGCCCGTAACTGGTGGAAGGAGTAAAATAATTGTAGCAGCATAAAAAGAAATCCTTAGTGCAGCTGTTAAAGCTGACGATAATATATAGGGCAGTATTGCGTGTTTGCCTAGGTAACATTACCAAAAAGTGAAAACAAATTTGCCATAGTTTTAATAGTTTACAAATTGTTTAAGATGAACATTTTAGTTGACTCACTGTCCAATTGAAGCTCATTCAGGAGGCAAAGCTGTACTCTGTAACAGGTGCAATTGTATGGTTATGCTGATAAAAGTATTAGCCAGAACATACTGAACTTGAATAAAGATGGTTGATAAGCAACTTAAATTGTTGTGATGTCAGATTGTAAAAATAGCAAACTGTTACCTGTGTAATGTCACTGCACAAGAAACAAGTTAAAATCCAGCAGAAAACTAATGATGATACAACATAATTTGTGGAATGGATAGAGAATCTCAGATTGTAATGCTTAATCACAGAAACAAGAACATAGTATGAGAGTATATGTATAGACAGATGTACCATCAAGATGTCAACTTCAGCCAAAACAGTGAATGTGCATTTTATTAGGTTTGAAGTATAGGTCATTTAATGTTTTACAGAGCTTTAAAAATCAACAATGGGAGTTCAACACACAGACTGCCATGTACCCACAGAGGCCACAGCAGTGCCTCACACCTAACGCCATATGCTTGGCTTGGCAGTGGTGGAGAAACATCCATTACCGAGCATGTGGCAGTCAACATGTAAGGAGATTGTCGACATCTGATTTATTATTAGGACAATTACAAATTTTAGGATATGAGATTCAGTAATGTATCCCCTCTTCTTTTTTTCAGAGGAGGGGGGGGGGGGGGGATTGGCACATTCATTGTTCTGGCATCACATTTGTGCTACAAGCTAATCAGACGCACTGATTGCTGATTCCAGTTTCACTGGTTCATGATACTTTTTAGAGTGTGATAAACTGAGAGAGACTATAATACTAGTTAATAAACAAATTCTTAAAAAAAAAAAAACTAATTGACATAACACTTTTGATATGCAGCAGAATACACTTCAGTGTCTGGTTCAGACAATATATAACATGCAGTTCCATCACTCAAGAAACTGTAATAATATTTGTCATATTTGATTGGAATCATATGTTTCTCACACACTGTCAGCATATACAGATTAGTCAGAATTTTTGTGTAAATTTGACTCTGTTTTGTAACCACCAGAATGACATCCCATACCCTCTTTACCTGTGAAGTTTCATTTCATGTTTTCCTCCCCTTTTGGGTGCTTCACTTTTTCTATCAGTCAGTGTATGTAGAAACAAATGGAGAGTTGAAACTTTGATGCAGATTAAACTGTATATCAGACTGGGACTCAAAATCAGAACCTTGCCTTTTGTGGCAAATGATCTTACTGACTGAGCTATCCAGGCATGATTCATGACCTACCCTCACAGTTTCACTTCTGCCACTACCCCTCTCATTTTCATTCTACAAGTGTAGAGTTCTTCTGATGACTTGCATTCATCATAATCACCACCTTTTCTGTGATGTTCTGTAGTGCCATGACGTAATCGTAGACGTGTGTTACCTAGTTTTCTAGCCTGGTTAATTTCACAAATAACAAGTGCGTATTTGGTCCACCATGTTGTGTATTCCCACTGTATACACTACAAGTTGTCTTGGTCAAACCACAAGGTCCTTTTGAAGTGTCCAGTGCAGCTTGTAGATTTAAATTTACAGCCAACACACTTGACCGCCTTCTGGTCTTTTTGTTTATTCATAATCATTTGAACATTTGTCAACTTTTGGCTGTGACTCGCAATAAATTGGCTTTGTTTGTCTGAATTTTTACATGTTTCTGAAAGCACTGTATTAAGGGTATCCCAGGAGGAATGGTCAATATTCATGGATATGATAGGAACACTCATTTGAAGCAAAAAACTTTGTATGGATGTTTGGAACAGGGTATATGTCCAGATGAAGTTTTTTGCTTCAGGTGGTTGCTCCTGTTATATCCCCTGAATATTGACCAATTTTCCTTCGACACACCGTATATCTTGAAGTGTGGATATTTATTTTGGCTCAGAGCAGGAAGCAATGCTTTCTATGATTTCTCTGTTCCACTGGATTCAGGGTATGGTCCTCCTTTTAGCTTCTTTTGTTTACTCAAATTTCTTACCAGTTCTCTTTGTCTGTAATGAACTGAAAACCTAAATGAGTGCCGCTGAAATGTTCAGTCATATTTTTACCCACAAAGAGCTATAAATATTGACAAAATGTTTTATTATTTATCACATGTGACATCATTTGTTATCGTATCTAACCAATTTACATCACACATTCATGCTTGCATAATATTTAGAGGGCTCTCAACAAACTGTCAAGAGCACAAATGTGACACACACGTGTCACGAATGGGCCCCACATTCATTGTCGTGGCACAGCAAAGTATAATTCCTTTAAGCTTCTTTAATATTCAACCTTGCATTTTATCCTCCACTATCCCAGCAATATATGAGAGTTTTTCCCCATATAAAAAAAACATGAAAAATGAAATGTAGTGATGTACATAAGTCAAAATTGCCTTTTCTTGCACATTTATGGTTTTAGCATGAGAGTGACAATATCTGTTTGGAATGCCAATATACCTTGTTCTACTGAAACAGCAGAAATATCAAGGTAATTGACTGATTATGTCTTGGGCAGAGTTTTCATTTACTCAACAAAATGACACAAATGGAAGCTGTCAGAATCCTTTTTATCTTACATCAGAACCTTTGTTACTGGGAATATGAAAAATTGTTCCATATGACACTCGAATGTATCAAAATTGCTATACCTATGGAACTGAGTGACTTGTTTAAATGGTGGATACTTAGAAAAGAAAGAATTAGCCACACTTACAGGGGTGTTGATACCCATGTATATGTGTGAGTATGGTGTTACTGTTCTTAGTGCAGGCCACATTGGAGATATGGATGCTGAGAACAGTCACTGGAGTGATTGGTTATGAGGTCGGATCATATTGAAGTTGACGGCGTTTTCAGGTATGTTTTATGATACGTAACAATGATAATGTTAGTGATACGTCTTCTGGAAGCTGATTGATTCTGGGCTGTTGAAATGTATTCTGTGAGATGAGATGGTCTAAAGAGACTTTTGTTTTATGTTTGAAACATGAACTATATGCATAAAAAAGTACTACAGTGGTTTCCATTCCATTTCATTTAAGTGCTGCATTGACACTGATGTTCAGTAACTACTTAACCAGGGCAGATAATACATGAAAGAGGATGTTTTCCTGTACAATATGGTTACTATTAAAAGTCATGAGCATACAAATCTTCATTGAGTCCTGTGTCCATTGAATAGTGTTAACAAGCGTCAGCACAACGAAATACTGATTTATTGATGTTCGGAAATGTTGTGTTATGTTTAAACAAAGACGTGGGGTTAATCACAGGAGCATGTTTACTATAGATTCCTCAGTTGAAAGAATAATAAAATACACTGATTCTACCAATTAACTCACTGACTGCTACAAGACCGCCGGCAGACACAGCAGATGTTCATACAATGCCATATATCTGCCTGTGGCTACACAGTATACTCTGTGGAGTACAGTATATCTTTGGAAGGTGTGTATAGTTGCAAAAGAAAAACAAAGTTAAAAACATTGGTCAGGATATTATGCCTGATTTCCTGTACACCGGGTCAGCTCAATCAAGAAATATGAAGTAATGCACCATTCTGCATTCTACATAGTGATACAGATAGTGGAGTATGTGGCCACTGGCGGGCACATGGTGTCAGGTAAGAAGCTGTACTGTGTCTGCCAGTGGCCTCATGGCACTCAGGATGTTAATGAAGGAATAAAATACAAAGATTATTTACACATATTGTGACAGTGGTTATTATATTGGCAACAAGTTTACCTTATTTTAATCTGGCACTCATAAAATCTTCTACAGAATATTTGACATTACAACACAAGTCAGCTTCGCAATATTCTAGAACATGTCAATAAGTGCTCATGTGAGGTTAATGTAAGAGAATGTTCCCCACTAATTAAAATCAGGTCTATATTCCTACACAATATTGATACCACAACACTTGTGCACTTAATTTTTAATATTAATTTTATTTTAACATCTGTATAACTTTACATGCAGATTTCCCTCTCAAAGAAAATTGGAAAGCAAAGAGACTGCCATAAGCAAATTCCTTACATACTGCCGAATGGCATTATGTGATATGTTCTACAATATGACCATCATAAAAGAACTTGAGTAATTGCTCCAAAATGGCAACAACTGTTAGAATCTACTGAAAATTTGAACTGCTGCTTCTGTGTACAAGATGCACCTTCATACAGAAATGCCCTCCTTTGCACTGGTTTCCGCCTAAGCAGGATGAGAAACCTTTAAAGAACAGCACGTAAGAACTCGACCACCGCCTTTTTCAGCAGTTGGTAGGAGACCTATTTTTTTTGAAGTCAGAAGCTTACATAGTATCATTCCCTCAGGCTGTAAAACTCCAGGATGCAGCCATCTCAGCTCTATTCTCCTTATTTGGTCAATAGTGGTTGCATGTTTGGAAGACATCAGTGGTAATTGTATCCAGCTCGAGGACCACCTCTAGTCTCATTACAGTTTTACTGTTCATTATCTTGGACATATGTGCATAGTGAAGCCTACGACTAAGTGCCACCATTTTAAAATGACAGTAGGACCTATTATGAACAGGGGCATTACAGCAGGTTGCTGGATGCTGAATACCACTTTCTACATCACCATGTGGTAAGAAGATGTTGAAAGTTATCCTCCCCACCCAACCCCCTCTGATTATTGCTTTGTCCGAACTCACCCGAGTAATGAGTGCAACAATCTTCATGCTTTATTTGAAAAGTTTTTCTCCTACAGTATCTGTTTTGCAGAGATTAAATTTAGCTGCTAGAGTAACATCACATTGTCTGCCACTCTGTAACCAATACATGTTTAGTAATTTATCAACAGTGCCTGTTTTACTCTAAATGTTCAGGTTTTTGTTTGTGTCTGTCTACAGTGAATCCTTGGCTGCAATCTTACTCGTGTGAGGGCTTTTCTTGAAAATATGGAAGTTCTTGATTTCAGTAGATGAAAATTGTGATGATAACGTTTTGCAATGTGTTGTAACCCCTGTCCACTTCCTCAGTCTGTTAATCAGATTCAAACCCCGTGCAAGTAGGGACAAATTTGATTGCCTGACAAGGTCAAGATCGAGATCAGAAATTGCAATTAATTTCCCATGGACAAGGCACAACGTGGAGACACTCCTCTCCCCTCCCCTCATTTAAAAAGAGTGACTCTCTGTCAAGCCAAGTGATTATGGATAGAAGCAGTGTGTCAGCTGCAACATTGTTGTCCTTTGCATTGAAATGGCTTGAGTCTTCAAGATTATTGAGCAGTTTTTACACAAGTCCTCTTCTATCCCTAATGATGGGGTGCTCTTTATGTAGACATTGGTCAATTATGTGAATGTCATTTGTGATTCCTCTATCATACTGATTTACTTATGTATTTTTTCCCAATGAGTCATACTTCCTATTTGCAAAACTATCATTTCTAGGATACAGATATGTGGAACAGCAAGATATTAATATTATACAGTAGCTCTGTTTGTACTAGAAGACAGAGATATGTAAGTTCTGAAAATAATCCAGTCAGATGCTGATATTTTTAGTGGTGTGTAATCTTCAAGAGTGTCATCCGGTGCCATGCAGTATCTAACACTGAAACTGTTAATGCAGTACTTATAACTGTCTCACACGGAACCACTTGTGACCAATTACTGATGGAAAATACAGAATTTATTAATGACACACTACCATTCATTTTGCAAGATAGTTCCATTTGACATGCTTACAATCATATTAATGGCATTTGTAGGTTTTAAAAAATCTGACCTGTACTCCAGATAAATAATAATCTTGTATGGCTCAATGGCCTGGTGCAAGTCTTCCAATCAGATGCCACTCCAGTGACTTGCACGTTCCAGAGCCAATGCCACCTGGTATTCCTAGATGGTCACCCATCCAAGTACTAGTCAGGCCTGACTTTGCTTAACTTTGGTAACTGAGCAAGGACCGGTGCATCCACTGTGGCAAGGCCATTGGCCTGTACTCCTGATATGCGCCTGTGAAATGATTATCCGCATCCCATTTATATATTTTAATTTAATTACCATTAGTTACCAAATGTTAATCAATGTGTGCGATTATAGTATCAGGAATACACACAATTGGGAATTTGCATACAATAAAATAGGAATTCAGTAATAATGATTTCAAGTTAATGTCAAACAATGGAAAATCCAGAATGGAAAGGAAAGTTACCACTCACCATATAGCGGAGATGCTGAGTCGCAGGTAGACGATAGGTAGCTTAAGAACTATGGCTGGTATACTCATTTAAAAGTAATAGCCCATTATATTAATATATTATTGCAATAGCCGTAACTTGATGGCACTTTTCAGCTTTAGATAAAAGTTGTAGCTGCTGAAAAATCAATTCTGCAAATTAAGTACAGTAAGAAAATGCTAACTGAATACAAAGTTCCCTGCGCTGGATCTTACTCCGAAGCTCTACTCTAAAATTTTTCAGAGGCAGTAGCTGTATTTCAGCAGCCAAAACATTCAATATTTTCAGTGTCACTACTGGAAAGATGTTACATTTTTGAAAATTGGAAACTCAAGATGTTCTTTTTTTTTTTTAATAGAAATATTCCAGTGACTGGTTTCATGTTACATACTAAACGTATCCTATCTTTTTTTCATTTGAACTAGTTGAGACAGCTGAAGGCATATTGACTGAAAACTGTCCTTATTCTTAAGTGACTGAAGGTGGGTCTACAACGCTCCAGTTTGTTACTTAATAGTATAATTCTCTAACAGCATTTTTCTAGAGTTTTCAGGACACAATTTTAGCCTAGTGAGTGGCCCCACAATGTAATCTGTAACTAATGTAGCTGTGTTGAACTATACAAGGTGACACAAAATCATACCAACGAACTTCTGGAGGGGGGGGGGGGGGGGGGAGTGTGGAAGGTGTCTTGAGAAACAAACTAAAGATGGAGCCCACATCTGGAAATATCATCTATTGGTCCTGCTTAGTGTTGAAATTATATGGGACAATACATATGATCAGACCATCAGTTCGGTAGCAAATTTTGAGTTAGCATGCTAACAACTGTAAACAGTGTTATTGTGACAGATGTGGGCCATTCAGATTCATCCAGTGATTTGAATGCTATGAGATCCATCGCAAGAAGCTCTACTGTCACTCTATCAGGGTAAAAAATTTTTGTATGGTGCTAAAGGGCGGCAGTTGGCTCCTGTAACATTCATATTCTGTAGTGTCCATGAATATGTTTAGGAAATGGGTTTCTGTACTCGAACTTTCAACAATACACCCTATACAACCCCTCAGAGTTGTGTTGTTAAATTTCAAATGAGACCCATCAACACTACAGCACTTTTGATTGCTGAGAAAGGTCTTGTATGGTATGCAGTCATTGAGATCACTAAGTTTTCATGCTAATGACTTCCTCTCTCCATACACTTTCATCATCCTTCTTGCCAGATCAAATGTAGTTGTAGTTGTGAAATTCACATTGCACACATTGCTTCTTATAGAAGATATTACCTTTACAGTAATTAAGGAAGCAAATTTAACCAGTACAATGAATATTGAAAGTGGCCTATTAGACACTTCGTTTTATCATCTTTTTTAAAATATTATTGAAAAAGACTAGGCAATAAGCACATTTTTATTACTGTGGCTTGTGGTTCTGCAGTGCAAAAAAGTTTCATTCAGGACAGAACATTATGTAGACTAGACACCTGGAAACTTTTGAGAAGTGCAAGGTTTCATTATAGTCCCATTCAGATACTTTTTTCTATAGAGTCATGAGTCAGCACATGTTACGTATTACAGTACTAACATGATCTGTGCTGAAATATGAAATCTTGTTTACAGTTTTTCCCACTATCTTAACATAATACCTATTAAATTCATAGTGAGTACCAGAATTCACAGATGATGTAGACCTTGTTCCTTATCAGTAGACAAGGTCACAAGCCCCTTGCGTGGACTGTATTCCCTTTCAGTGTGTTCTTTGAATGTAACAATTTATGGCCTCTTCAGTCTCCTTCCTGTAGACTAACTTTATCTGCAAATAATGGCAACAGCCCATACGCTCAGTCTAGGAGCTCATACTGCTGTGACGGAGTCATTTAGTGTAAGAGCATTGCTTTTACTTTGTTTATTTAGTCTCTCATTGGTTCTACAGAGACAAATAGAAACGTTATTATGGATTATGGACATAACAGAAGACACAGATCATGTGAAACTCAATTTGCTCTCTTCTCACATGGCATTCTGAAAGCGGTAGATGCGGTGTGTGTCTAATTTTAAAAAGTATTTGACTCCGTAAGACACCTTCACTTATTATCAAAAATATGATTATATGGCTTATTAAGTGAAATTTGTGACTGGACTGAAGTTTTTTTGGTAGGAAGGACACAGCAAGCTATATTGGATGGAGTGATATAGAAGTAACTTTGGGTGTGCCCCAGAGAAGTGTGTAGGGACCCTTCCTGTTCATGTTGTACACTCATGTTTGGGAAAAAACAGAAAATCTTGAACAACTAGAGATAGGATGGTCATATTCACAGGACATGTACATTAGTATGTTCTGCATAAATGATTAGCATTTGAATCATCTCAGCCCACGGGTTCAAGTTCAACATCAATATCCCATTGCAACAACACCTACTGGTAAAATGTGCCTGAGGCTCTAATTTTCGCTATGAACCAAAGGTAATGGATCAGTGTGGCTTGAGCAGACATGCAGGATGCCTTGCAGAGATTTGTGCAAAAAAGATCAGTGAGTTTGAAAGAGGGCACATTATTGGCATGAGAGAATGTAATGCATAAATCCGGGAAACTGCTGCTCGAGTGGGACGAAGTGTTTTGGCAGTGCAATGGGTGCATGCAGAATGGTTCACACCCCAAGAACATCGACACCTCATGCAGATGGCATTGCAGGACAGATCTGCGTCCTCCTTGGCTCTGGCCCAATAGTGTAACACATTGTACACTGTCGGGGGTACAATCCATCACAATTTAATATGACATGTGTTACATGCATATCATCCACTTCTCCACCTACCTTTAACAAACATGTTAGACGGCAATGGTGTATGGAACGACATTGCAGGGTCAGGGATGGTATCGATAGTTTTTATGTACAAATACAGGTTCTGTTTGTTTGAAAGTGATGGCCGCATTTTGATTTGCTGCAGACAGGAGGTGGGGTGAGGGGGGGGGGTGAGAGGAGCAGCATCACAGTGACTGCATTCACAGAAGACGTGCAGCACCAACTCAAGGCCTTATGGTGTGGGGTGCTATTGGGTACAACCACAAACCATAGTTGGTGCATGTCCAGTGCTCTTAAGACCTGTGTGGTGTATGTGAATGACATCTTGCGACCTGTAGCCATACCGTTTCTGTGCAACACCCCACGTGCCATTTTTCAGCAAGACAATGCATGATCACATGTTGCTGCATGAACATATGCCTTCTTGGTGTCACAGGGTGTCACTCTTTTACCCTGACCTGCCATATCACCTGACTTGTCGCCAATCAAAAATGGGTGGGATGCGGTGAAACAATGGGTACAGTGCTGTGATGCAATGCCAACCACCACAGATGAACTTTGGAACCAGGTGAATGCAGCATGGATGGCTGTATCACAGGACACCATTCACGCATTATACGTGTTGATTCTATCACAAATGAAAACAGTTATCCATGGAGGACCCTGTGCATATTAGGCAACAGGACACATGTTAAATCGAGGTAACTGAAATGCTAATCATTTCTGAAGAACATACTAATGTACATGTCCTGTGAAAATGAATGCCCTGTCTCTAGTTCAAGGTTTTCTGTTTTTTTTTTCTGAACATGAGTGTATATTAATGACTTCGTGGACTCTCTTAATGGTAACCGGAGACTTTTCACAGATGATACATTTAATTATAATGAAATACTGTCTGAAAGAACAACAAAATGGGACATAGAATATTAACAACATACTGCTGTGCTGATAGGGTGCCATGGTTGACAACCAAAGGGGTTCTGCTATGAAAAGAAATGGCATCCCAGACTGTTACTCCTGGTTATCAGGCCATATTGTGGGCACCAATCAGGTTGGTTTCCAACCTCTGTCCTGGATGTCTCCAGACACGTCTTTGCTGGTCATCGGGTTTTAGCCTGAAGCAGAACTCATTACTGAAGACAGTTCTATCAAACAATCACAGTCAATGAGATTCCAGGCCAAAGACGTGTGGAGATGCCCCAGACAGTGGTTGGATACCAACCTAACTGTTGCCCACCACATGGCTCATTAACTGGGAGTGATGATCTGGGGTGCCATTTCTTTTAATAGAAGGACCCCTTCAGTTGTCATCCATGGCACCCTTACAGCAGAGTGGTACGTCAATGATAGTCTATGCCCCGTTTTGCTGCCCTTTGTGGCAAGCCATTCTAGGCTTAAATTTCAGCGAGATAATGCCCACCTGCACACGGTGAGAGTTTCTACTGCTTATCTTCATGTTTGCCAAACCCTGCCTTGACCAGCAAGGTCTCCAGGTCTTTCTCCAGTTCAGATCATTTGGAGAATTATGGGCAGGGCATTCGGGAGGACGACGGTTCAATCCCGCGTCCGGCCATCCCGATGTAGGTTTTCCGTGATTTCCCTAAATCGCTCCAGGCAAATGCCGGGATGGTTCCTTTCAAAGGGCACGGCCGACTTCCTTCCCCGTCCTTCCCTAGTCCGATGAGACCGATGACCTCGCTGTCTGGTCTCCTTCCCCAAACAAACCAACCAAACTATGGGCAGGGCCCTCCAACCAGCTCAGGATTTTGATGATGTAAAGCACCATTTGAGCAGAATCTGGCACGGTAATCCTCAGGAGGACATCCAACAACTCTCTCAATCAGTGCCAAGCTGAATAACTGCTTGCATATGGGCCAGAGGTGGACCAATGCATTATTGAATTGCTCTGTTTGTGAAGCTCTTTCTCTTGAATAAATTATCCAATTTTTTCTGGAATTGTTATGATTTGTTTGTCTGTATATGTACTTCACATCTACTGACTCCTATGCCCTTTGAATAATTCCTTCATGGTCTTTTGTTTGATTTTTTTTTAAAGTCTTAGAGTGTATTACAACCCACTACATATCACTCCCATAGGGATTGCAAAGATAAGAGTAGACTAGTTACAGCATGTATAGAGGCATTTAAGCAGTTGTTCTTCCCACACTCCATATATGAATGGAATGGGGAAAAAAGGCCCAGTAAATCATGTAGTGGGGCATATCCTCTGCCACACACTTTATGGTGATTTGCAGTGTGTAGCTGTAGATGTAGGTAGTGCAATTTATGTAATAACTAATATGGTATAAGTATATCAAAGGAAATTTGAAGGGGTCAGCAGAAGGAAGTACTAACACAGAGGAGAAAATTTTGATTTATTGCGGGTTGTATGTTTGGTTAAATGCAAAGACAAGAAGATAAATACAATAAGACAAAGCAGTTCATGTAGTAGATAGCTTTTCTAACAGTACATAGACTGATAGCCACCTGCTTAATAGCTTGTTTATCCATTTTTTGAATGAAATATATCACTGATTCTGTGTATCAGGGATCTGAAAGTTGTTGGAAGTTTTGTGGAGGTATGTGGTATTAGATGTTTAGGCACAGGTCATGTAATTCACATAAATAAGGGGCCGCTGATTTGTATATGCGGTGATGGCGCCTGATAGCGACCCTGATGGGTTCCATAGAATTTACTTCAGGTGAAGTAAATCAATGTGAGTTCACTATAAAGCTCCTCAAACCACTGTAGCATGGTTCTGGCTCTGAGACATGGACAATTATACTGCTGAAAGATGACATTGCTCTTGGGGAAAACATCAAGCATGAAGGGATGCAGGTGGTTCACAGCAGTCAGCATGTCTTCAATTACTACCACAGGTTCCATACATGCACAGGAGAATGCTTCCCACAGCATAATACTAATCTCACCAGCCTGTTTCCATGGTATGCTGCATGTCTGAAGCCACCGTTTACCTAGATGACTGCATTTTTGGAGACAACCATCAACCTAGTGTAGCAAAAATTTAATTCACCAGAAAAACCAACAAGTTTGCATTGATCAATGGTCAATTCCCAATGGTTCCATGCCCACTGTAGTCATAATTGAAAATGTCATTGGGTTAACATGTGCTGTGGAGCTCCATGTTCAATAATGTAAAATGAACAATGTGCTCTAAGAACACCTGTGTGTGTGTACCAGCATTGTGTTCTTTTAGCAGAGATGCCACAGATCACCATCTGTCCTACTTTAGAGAGCAGAAGAGCCTCCGTTCCCCACATTCTGTGGGCAGTTGTGCACTTCCAACCACTTAGCGCCTAGTGGTAGTTTCTCTGTCCTTTTACCTCTTTCAACCAGCTTTGCCATTTTCGAAATACTTATTCACGGGCTCTGCATAATAATCATCTGTCCTCTGTCAAAGTCACTTATCTCAATGGATTTCCCCATTTGCAGCCCATATATTTGTTGGGCTGATCCCCCACCCGTGTCTGCTCCACTTACATACTTTTGTTACTGCATCACATGCTTGCAACACTACCAGTCAGCATCCAACATCATGGCGGGCAGTAATCATAGTGTTTTCGCTTATCAGTGTATGGAATTACTTGTTATCAGCATGTGTTGTGTTGAAAAACACAAGAGGTAACTCGAGCAGACTTATCCTTACTAAATTGAGGGTTAGCACTTTCTTCTTCCAACCTCTTCCATTATCTCAAGAACACTATAAAATTATGAGACAGAATTGTTGTCTAGTACTTACATTCAAAAGAAGTGGGTTGGGTTGTTTGGGGGAAGAGACCAAACAGCGAGGTCAATGGTCTCATTGGATTAGGTAAGGATGGTGAAGGATGTCAGCCATGCCCTTTCAAAGGAACCATCCAGGCATTTGCCTGGAGCAATTTTGGGGAAAGCACAGAAAACCTAAATCAGGATGGCTGGCTTCAGGATTGAACCGTCGTCCTCCTGAATGCAAGTCCAGTGTGCTAACCACTACGCCACCTTGCTCGGTCATCAAAAGAAATGTTGGTACTTGTAGTAAAGTACATGCACTATCCTAGGTTTTGGAACTAATGGTTCCTTCCTCGGGAAGGACAGAGGGATAAATTGGGGAACGTTACAAAGGAAGGGCAAGTCACTCCAATCATGAATTAGTGGAGCTGGAGGAGGTGCTTCCATCTCTACATCTACACCCTACACCCGTACTCCGCAAGCCACCTGACGGTGTGTGGCAGAGGGTACCCTGAGTACCTCTATCGGTTCTCCCTTCTATTCCAGTCTCTTATTGTTCGTGGAAAGAACGATTGTCGGTATGCTTCTGTGTGGGCTCTAATCTCTCTGATTTTAGCCTCATGGTCTCTTTGTGAGATATACGTAGGAGGGAGCAATAAACTGCTTGACTCTTCGGTGAAGGTATGTTCTCGAAACTTTAGCAAAAGCCCATACCGGGCTACTGAGCGTCTCTCCTGCAGAGTCTTCCACTGGAGTTTATCTATCATCTCCATAACACTTTCACGATTACTAAATGATATTGTAATGAAGCGCGCTGCTCTCCATTGGATCTTCTCTATCTCTTCTATCAACCCTATCTGGTACGGATCCCTCACTGCTGAGCAGTATTCAAGCAGTGGGCGAACAAGCATACTGTAACCTACTTTCTTTGTTTTCGGATTGTATTTCCTTAGGATTCTTCCAATGAATCTCAGTCTGGCATCTGCTTTACCGACGATCAACTTTATATGATCATTCCATTTTAAATCACTCCTAATGCGTACTCCCAGATAATTTATGGAATTAACTGCTTTCAGTTGCTGACCTGCTATATTGTAGCTAAATGATAAGGGATCTTTCTATGTATTCGCAGCACTTTACACTTGTCTACATTGAGATTCAATTGCCATTCCCTGCACCATGCGTCAATTCGCTGCAGATCTTCCTGCATTTCAGTACAATTTTCCATTGATACAGCCTCTCTATACACCACAGCATCATCTGCAAAAAGCCTCAGTGAACTTCCGATTTCATCCACAAGGTCATTTATGTATATTATGAATAGCAACGGTCCTATGACACTCCCTTGCGGCACACCTGAAATCACTCTTACTTCGGAAGACTTCTCTCCATTGAGAATGACATGCTGCGTTCTGTTATCTAGGAACTCTTCAATCCAATCACACAATTGGTCTGATAGTCCATATGCTCTTACTTTGTTCTTTAAACGACTGTGGGGAACTGTAATGAACGCCTTGCGGAAGTCAAGAAACACGGAATCTTCCTGTGAACCCGTGTCTATGGCTCTCTGAGTCTCGTGGACGAATAGCGCAAGCTGGGTTTCACATGATCATCTTTTTCGAAACCCATGCTGATTCCAACAGAGTAGATTTCTGGTCTCCAGAAAAGTCATTATACTCGAACATAATACGTGTTCCAAAATTCTACAACTGATCGACGTTAGAGATATAGGTCTATAGTTCTGCACATCTGTTCGATGTCCCTTCTTGAAAACGGGGATGACCTCTGCCCTTTTCCAATCCTTTGGAACGCTACGCTCTTCTAGAGACCTATGGTACACCACTGCAAGAAGAGGGGCAAGTTCCTTCGTGTACTCGTTGTAAAATCGAACTGGTATCCCATCAGGTCCAGCAGCCTTTCCTCTTTCGAGCGATTTTAATTGTTTCTCTATCCCTCTGTCATCTATTTCGATATCTACCATTTTGTCATCTGTGCGACAATCTAGAGAAGGAACTACAGTGCTGTCTTCCTCTGTGAAACAGCTGTGGAAAAAGTCATTTAGTATTTCGGCCTTTAGTCTGTCATCCTCTGTTTCAGTACCATTTTGGTCACAGAGTGTCTGGACATTTTGTTTTGAGCCACCTACCGCTTTGACATAAGACCAAAATTTCTTAGGATTTTCTGCCAAGTCAGTACATAGAACTTTACTTTCGAATTCATTGAACGCCTCTCACATAGCCCTCTTGACACTACATTTCGCTTCACATAATTTTTGTTTGTCTGCAAGGCTTTGGCTATGTTTATATTTGCTGTGAAGTTCCCTTTGCTTCCGCAGCAGTTTCCTAACTCGGTTGTTGTACCACCGTGGCTCTTTTCCATCTCTTACGATCTTGCTTGGTGCATACTCATTTAACGCATATTGTACGATGCTTTTGAACTTTGTCCACTGATCCTCAACACTATCTGTACTTGAGACAAAACTTTTGTGTTGAGCCATCAGCTACTCTGTAATCTGCTTTTTGTCACTTTTGCTAAACAGAAAAATCTTCCTACCTTTTTTTATATTTCTATTTACGGTTGAAATCATTGATGCAGTAACCGCTTTATGATCGCTGATTCCCTGTTCTGCGTTAACTGTTTCAAATAGTTGGGGTCTGTTTGTCACCAGAAGGTCTAATATGTTATCACCACGAGTCAGTTCTCTGTTTAACTGCTCAAGGTAGTTTTCAGATAAAGCACTTAAAAAAATTTCACTGTGTTCTTTGTCCCTGCCACCCGTTATGAACGTTTGAGTCTCCCAGTCTATATCCGGCAAATTAAAATCTCCACCCAGAACTATAACATGGTGGGGAAATCTACTCAAAATATTATCCAAATTATCCTTCAGGTGCTCTGCCACAACAGCTGCTGAGCCAGGGGGCCTATAGAGACATCCAATTACCATGTCTGAGCCTGCTTTAACCGTGACCTTCACCCAAATTATTTCACATTTCGGATCTCCATCAATTTCCTTCGATACTATTGCACTTCTTATCGCTATAAACACGCCTCCCCCTTCACTGTCCAGCCTGTCTCTGCGGTATACATTCCAATCTGAGTTTAGGATTTCATTACTGTTTACGTCTGGTTTCAGCCTAGGGAGGGAATTCTCTAACCTAAAAAACCCACATGTGCACTCCACACGTACTCCGCTACCCTTGTAGCCATTTCTGGCGTGTAGTGCATGCCTGACCTATTCAGGGGGACCCTACATTTCTCCACCCGATAGGGGAGGTCGAGAAATTTGCACCCCAGATCTCGGCAGAATCGTCTTAGCCTCTGGTTTAAGCCTTCCACTCAGCTCCAAACCAGAGGACCACGATCAGTTCTGGGAACGATGCTAGAAATAGTTAGCTCTGATTCCATCCCGCGAGCGATTCATTCCGCCTTCACCAATTCTGCCAACCGCCTGTACGAACTGAGGATGACCTCTGAACCCAGACGGCAGGAGTCATTGGTGCTGACATGAGCAACAATTTGCAGTCGGGTGAACCCAGTTCTCTCTATCGCCGCCGGCAGGGCCTCCTCCACATCTCGGATGAGACCCCCCCGGCAAGCAGACAGAGTGAACACTGGCCTTCTTCCCTGACCTTTCCGCTATTTCTCTAAAGGGCTCCATCACCTGCCTAACGTTGGAGCTCCCAATAACTAATAAACCCCTCCCCCCGTGTGCCTGCTCGGATCTTGCTGAAGGAGCGGCCACATGTCCATCCACAGGCAGAGCGGGCGATGCCACACGGCCAGCCTCCACATTGACCCACCGCCTCGTGCGCCGTGAACGCCGCTGAACCCGCCACTCCCGTTGGGGAGAGGGTGGCCCAACCGCGCCCGGCACCCGCGAAGATGTCTCAACAGCAGGGACAGTGGGTGAAGCATGTAACACCTGGGGTGTACCATGCGATGCACCGGACTCCCCACTGCTGCTATACTCCAAGGCAGCAGCCTGAAGACGGCTGACCGCGGCCATCAACACGTTCAGCTGTTCGCAAACAGTGGCCAGCTCCTTATGCGTCCGTACACAGCAGTCACACATCCTATCCATCCTAAGAAATCAATTTACTGTAGAAAGTTAATCAACTTTTAAGTAGACTGCTAATTCACTAAAGGCGGCTGACTAAACTGTGGATACTAGCCACTTCTTGTAGAAAACAATGAAAATAGCACTACCTGTCTCTGGACTGTATTGAAAACAAACACTAGCACTACTGGCACTATGGTTAACTAAAGGAACTCTCTCTGACTGTATTCAAAACAACCACGAAATCTATGGAACACTATTACTAGCACTCGACAATTAAAGCTTCCTAAAAGCAAAAACACCCAGAAGAAGAAGTGACAAGTAAGAAAAATACAGTTAATACTTAAATTAAGGTAGCTCGCTGTACAGCAGACGTGAAGTTACGACGACATCTCATCATGAAGTCCAAACTGTTACTTCTAAAAGCTAAGATAATATATTTATTTTATATATGTCTATCTGGAGAACTGACATTCCTCCTGAATAATCATCTTCTGATGTTGCAGTTCTTCTTATTTCTGTGCTTGCTAAGAAAATTGGATGAGGAATTCTGCCTTATGCAAGACCCTTTGGAGTTCTGTTTTAGCCAGACATGTTTCAGCATATTCTGTGCTATCTTCAGTGGGTTACTTTATTCCCTTTCTGTAAAATTGTTATTACATATTAACGTTTAGAGAACATTTGGTACAAAATATTTACATTTGTGAATGAAGTGATTGTTGTCAAGTATTATACGTGGTTTTTTTTACAGTTTGCAGTTGAGATATGTGTTACTGGACTGATGTATTGTATGTTTTTTACTACAGTATGTCTGGGCTTCTTGTTTTATAGCTTATTTGGAAAAAAGGTTTTATGTATGTGTGGCGGTTATTGACTGCAAGAGTCGGCCGCCTCATCTTTGAGAACGAACGTCTTTGAAAACTGTCGATCTCAATGTGTTCTGAACTCTGTATTCGAGTGGATGTGTTTGTATTGACATGATCAAAATAAACTTAATTCAGTATAAATGAGCAAATACTTAATGTTGGGTTCGATATTACCGTACGTAGCATCTCGATCCCCACACTGGTGACCCCGACGCTCACGAACGCCGCTTACGATGCCAGAAATGTGTACTGGAAGATCGCCATGGACAAAGAATGCAGCAACCCTTTGTCGTATTTCTACGTCCATCGACTTCGCATCGCACCGCATCTGGATGCAGTGTAATTAGTGTGTAAATTACTGACTCTTGTGTGAATCGTGCTGTTTGGTAACTTTCGTCACCACCTCACACATTGACAATGCGACCGAGGCGTGCACGTCATCCGCCGAAACCCGCTCAATGCATCGGTAATTTGACTTCCGGACAGTGCAGTGCCTCTTTGGCAATTAATTTGGACTATTTTGACTTGCTTTTGTGTAATGAATTAACTTTGTGCAATGCTTCGGTATTGGACAATCATGCCAAACAATGGACTGCAACAAACGGGGTCTGTGTTGCAACTCCCAGTTCGCATGAACTCCGAACTATGGCTAAATCGCATGCCTGTTCGAATTCACAGGAAAAATTTCGTCAAGGACATGCTATCAATCAACAACAATGCACCAATTACATCGACGACAATGCCAGCTGTTTCTCAGTGCAACACTGGACGTGCCACGCCTCTCTCCTAAAAGCACCCGAGCCACACCGACTCTACTTGACCGCTACCGACAGCGACGTCACAGCCGCCGCCTGCTGGCTCACTGACCTCGACCCAGCCCAAACAAACAGCTGCGCGACATATGAGCCCGCCACGGCTACCGCACCTGCATCTTTTCAACAACTCGCCGACACTATGCACGTTACCGCCCGGTCGTTCACTACTGGATCGCGCCCGCAACTTGTTCACCCACCCCAGAAGACGATTTCAGCTGTATCAATGCTTTATATAGCAGTGAACGTGTTCTCACTCCACCTCTGCCAAGTACTGAGTTTCACATTCGCGATCGCACACACGATCTCTTCTACTCGAACTGTTACATCAATACTGTGCCACCGACCTTGTCTTGTACGCCAGGTTACCCTTTGATAGAGACAGATTCTGATTTCGACCCCATCTTACTCAGTGATACACATCAGACTGCTTCACAAAATATATTTTCACCTGAACAACTGCAACAGCTACGTGAGCAAATTGCGACATACAACTTGTTGGTACAAGATCAGTTACACATGCTGCAGCCGACACCGACCGAGCACGACATGCAACGAGGTGCTCCTGTCATTGTTCCGCCTCTGACTGCTTCACGACATACATTTTCGCCTGAACAACTGCTACAGCTATGTGAGCAAATTGCGACATACAACTTGTTGGTTCAAGATCAGTTACACATGCTGCAGCTGACACCGACCGAGCAGGACATGCAACAAGATGCTCCTGTCAGTGTTCTGCCTCTGACTGCTGACAATCCGTCACCGTTATTACCAGCTACAACTAATACCCTGATGATCACACTACATGAATCTGTGTCCCAGATGTCACAACTGTCATCATCACGCCGCCTCAAGAGGAAATTCTACGTTACTGATGTGATACAAGCAACTTATTTACGCCGCTTCCACCTTTCCTTGGTAGTTCAATACGCTTTGTTTCTGTACCACGGCATAACCAGCCGCATTCCAGTGTCACTTGCTTTGCCGCCCTCTTCACTACCTCCACAATGTACGACCAACACATCTGCCGTTTCTGCTTTGACAAGTGAGCATCTTTCCACTCCGACACATGACAGTGCAGCAGTTTTGTGCGAGCAGCTTGCAGCATTACGATTTGACCACAGTGCCAACAGCGACAGCACACGCGCAGCTCCAGTTCCTTTGAACTGTGTCGCCTCTCTGCCAAGGACCAGTAGTTCATCCACCGGTTCGACTTCTTCACGTTCATATTACGTCTCATCACCTTCCTGCTCCGACCACAGTTTCACCGACCATGTCCGCCTTCCACCACCTCTCGCCGCTGCCATGCCTCATGCACAGGGCTCACGGCCACGCCCCCCAACCTTCAATCACGGCTGTTTCGCACATCAACACACCGACACTGTCAACTCCGCTTGGGACATCCTGCCATCTACCGCTGTAACACACTCACCATCCACGGACTCTGAGGTGATGCTTACGTCAACACCGAAGTCATCCGCTGCCAAGGTCAGTCATGTGCAGCTTGCTGTTTTCTCCCCTGCTGCGACATAAAGCGCCTCTATAACTCCGTCATTACTGCGAGTGTTGCTCATACGGCATCTCTTACGCAACCTGTTAAGCCACAGCATGCTTGCTCCTTTATGTCATACGGCCAATAACAAACTGTTACAGGACACGTTGCACTTGCTGCGGCACTCGCTGGCAAATACTTTGGCAATACATCGCATCACATCTTCGACGCACTCCGTGCCTTTGATCGGATCAAAACCCTGCATTAATATGTAATAACAGTTTTTCAGAAAGGGACCAGAGTAATCCACTGAAGATACACAAAAAGTGCTGAAACATGTCTGGGTAAAACAAAACTTCAAGGGTGACTTGCATAAGGTAGAGTTGTCATCCAATTTCTCCTGAAGGTAATTGATGGCCAACAATTCTGCTAATTTGGTATAGCTAGGAAGACAATCCAGTGCTTTGAAAAAATTTCCTTGATATTGTGAATACACATAACATACTCATAACTGACTCCAATTCCGCATCAAAGCAGCTTGACATCGATTTGTTGTAGAATCTTAGAATTCTGAGCTCAAACGTAATGAGTTATCTCAGACAGAATGACCTCCTCCATGCCATCCAGCATGGATTCGAAAAGCATCGATCACGTGAAACCCAACTCACATTTTTCTCACATGACATAATGAAAGCTTTGGATCCAGTCAATCAGGTAGATGCAGCATTTCTTGATTTCCAAAGAGCATTTGACTCAGTATCACATCTACAAGTGTCGAAAGTATAATCATAAGGTGTATCAAATGAAATTTGTGACTGGATTGAGGATTTTATAGTAGGGAGGACACAATAGGTTATCTAGAATGGACAGTCACAGTCATGTGTAGAAGTAACTTCAAGTGTGCCCCAGGGGAATGTGTTAGAACCCGTGCTGCTCATGTTGTACATTAATGACATTGCAGACAATGTTAATAGATACCTCAGGCTTTTTGCAGATGTTGTGGTTATCTATAATGAAGTACTATGCAAGGTGCATGGATAATTAGTCATATCTTGATAAGAATTCAAAATGGTGCAAAGATTGGTAACTTGATTTAAATGTTCCGAAATGTAAAATTATGTGCTTCACAAAATGAAAAGAGACATAGCATTCTATGAATGTAATATCAGTGAGTTGCAGTTGGAGTTGGCTAACTTATACAAATAGCTGGGTGTAACATTTCATAGGGATGTGAAATGAAATGATGACATAGACTCAGCCGTGGGTCAGACAGGTGGCAGACTTTGGTTTATTGGTAGAACTCTGGGGAAATGCAATCAGTCTACAATGGAGACTGCTTACAAAGCACTCATGTGACCCATTCTAGAATATCACTCAAGTATGTTTGACCGTCACTAAACAGGACTAACAGGGGATATTGAATGTACACTCCTGGAAATGGAAAAAAGAACACATTGACACCGGTGTGTCAGACCCACCATACTTGCTCCGGACACTGCGAGAGGGCTGCACAAGCAATGATCACACGCACGGCACAGCGGACACACCAGGAACCGCGGTGTTGGCTGTCCAATGGCGCTAGCTGCGCAGCATTTGTGCACCGCTGCCGTCAGTGTCAGCCAGTTTGCCGTGGCATACGGAGCTCCATCGCAGTCTTTAACACTGGTAGCATGCCGCGACAGCGTGGACGTGAACCGCATGTGCAGTTGACGGACCTTGAGCGAGGGCATATAGTGGGCATGCGGGAGGCCGTGTGGACGTACCGCCGAATTGCTCAACACGTGGGGCGTGAGGTCTCCACAGTACATCGATGTTGTCGCCAGTGGTCGGCGGAAGGTGCACGTGCCCGTCGACCTGGGACCGGACCGCAGCGACGCACGGATGCACGCCAAGACCGTAGGATCCTACGCAGTGCCGTAGGGGACCGCACCGCCACTTCCCAGCAAATTAGGGACACTGTTGCTCCTGGGGTATCGGCGAGGACCATTCGCAACCGTCTCCATGAAGCTGGGCTACGGTCCCGCACACCGTTAGCCCGTCTTCCGCTCACGCCCCAACATCGTGCAGCCCGCCTCCAGTGGTGTCGCGACAGGCGTGAATGGAGGGATGAATGGAGACGTGTCGTCTTCAGCGATGAGAGTCGCTTCTGCCTTGGTGCCAATGATGGTCGTATGCGTGTTTGGCGCCGTGCAGGTGAGCGCCACAATCAGGACTGCATACGACCGAGGCACACAGGGCCAACACCGGGCATCATGGTGTGGGGAGCGATCTCCTACACTGGCCGTACACCACTGGTGATCGTCGAGGGGACACTGAATAGTGCACGGTACATCCAAACCGTCATCGAACCCATCGTTCTACCATTCCTAGACCGGCAAGGGAACTTGCTGTTCCAACAGGAAAATGCACGTCCGCATGTATCCCGTGCCACCCAACGTGCTCTAGAAGGTGTAAGTCAACTACCCTGGCCAGCAAGATCTCCGGATCTGTCCCCCATTGAGCATGTTTGGGACTGGATGAAGCGTCGTCTCATGCGGTCTGCACGTCCAGCACGAACGCTGGTCCAACTGAGGCGCCAGGTGGAAATGGCATGGCAAGCCGTTCCACAGGACTACATCCAGCATCTCTACGATCGTCTCCATGGGAGAATAGCAGCCTGCATTGCTGCGAAAGGTGGATATACACTGTACTAGTGCCGACATTGTGCATGCTCTGTTGCCTGTGTCTATGTGCCTGTGGTTCTGTCAGTGTGATCATGTGATGTATCTGACCCCAGGAATGTGTCAATAAAGTTTCCCCTTCCTGGGACAATGAATTCACGGTGTTCTTATTTCAATTTCCAGGAGTGTATATAGAGAAGGGCAACACAAATGGTCACAGGTTTGTTTGACCCATGGGAGAGTGTCACAGAGATGCTGAAAAAACTGAACTGGCAGGCTCTTGAAGATAGAGTATCCAGAGAGAGCCTGCTTACAAAGTTTCAAGAACAAGCTTTATTTATGGTTCTAGGACTATACAACAAACCTCTGTTCTTGCTCACATAGGGATCATGAGGACAAGATTAGATTAATACAGTACGCACAGAGCATTTAAACAGTCATTCTTCCTGCACTTCATACGTGGATGGAACAGGACCATACACTCTGTCATGCACTTCACAGTTGTTTTGCAGAGTATAGATGTAGGTGTAGATGTAGATGCTTGATCACTTTTTTACCTTGGGAGGTAGTTGGACAGTTTCTGTCAAAGTATGTACAAAAAAGTGATTATAAGTAATGCCATTTTCTGTACCACACTCAGTGTTCCATTCTCAAACTGCAGTAAGGACTTCACTTTCCCTAGAGATTTTTCACTTACATGTCTAACCTCCCTCAGCTCATGCAGACTTTGTTTGTCTTTCATACTTAGTATTTTATTTTGCTTGACAAAAGGTATCAAGAGAGGTGAGAGTGGTCTATACAACTATAAGAGTCTTTTAGTTCGTACAAGTAGCCCGTTAATTCTGCCTGACAAGTTATAGCTGCAGTTAATATCATTTAACTGTTCCTAATCTTTAGTGTGTTTGAAGGAGTAATCATCAGCTAAAACAGTTTTGTTCTCTTATATTGTGTGCTTGCAGTGTGAATATTTTTTCAATATTTTTTAAAGAAATCACCAATTTTACTAGTAGGTCATCTGCATAGCTCTTTAGCAGTCCAGTGGAATTTTGTGTGTCACTAGATATACCGACATGACATTTCTACTCTATGGTCTGCCATGAAATTCAGTTTCATGCACACTTTAGATTCTAGTTCAGATGTGCACCACCCTTGTTGTTTGATTAGTTTTTGTCTATCCTATGATTTGCCTGTGAGATGTCTCTTAAGCACATGAAATAAATATTTGAATGCACCACTTTGGGTGCAGGGTGGTGACTCTTCTGGAAAACCTGGAAGTCTCAGGGAATTACATTTTACCTGGAAAAATCAGGGAAATCTCAGGGCATTTCATAAAATATGAGGAAGTTCTGTGTTTTTAACCTAGCATTGGAATTTGAATTTATTGAGTTTTATAAATCACAAATTTTAAAATACTTAATATTTCAAAGTAAGTTAATTACATGAATATTATTCCAAATAAATTATCAGTGTTTAAAAACTGCAATGTTTCCAGACAATAGGAAAGAGACAAGTCAATAATGTGAGATACTCCCCTTCCCCTCCCTCTCATTGTTTATTATGAGGAACTTCTTATGCCATCTTGCTCCCCATACCTGGAATTCTCAAGGATTTTCTTTTTCTTTTTTCCAAGTTTGGGTAGCCACCTTCATAATGGACCGATGTTTTTGTATCTGGAGTCGTAAGTAAATGGTTATAAAATGCAATCATTTGCTCAACTACGCTCATCCTATGGTCTCAAGTATTTATACTAATAATAATTGTGTTAAGGCAGACATCGCCTCTGTGTGGCCAGTAATTTATTACAGACAGTGCAAATTTGTGTATCAAATCCATGAAATACCATTATTTAATAATTTTTCAGGTATATTCACATTATAATTTGTGACTCCAAACATATTAGACAATAGGGGCAGTATTACATCTCAGAAAGGAAGTCCAGTTTTGGAGGGGTACAGTGAAATGAAGGGAATAATGCTCACTGCATCTGTAGCTTTCAATAAGCTACATGTAACCCTTGGGTTATTCCAGTAGTGAGCAATTCAAAGAGCATAAGGAGTGTTGGCTGATTACAATGTAGTGAATGTGGGTTACCCAACCTAGAGGCTAGTCAGTGCCACGAGCCCTCTAAACTATCAGTGATGGCAGATTCAGGAGCTGGGTGGGAACTGAGTTTCCTGATTTATGTTAATGTCAATGCATTCATTTCACAACTGAGGAAAAAGTGGCAACATAACATTTTCCTGTGTAAAGGTTGATACTGTTGCTTGCGTTTCATGTTGCTTTCCTTTAGGTGACGATGTTGTCAAATATCACCTTCCCTATGCCTGTCTCTTCTTTTGAGTTCTTTTATTTTGTGAATACTGCAATGTCTACTGGTAGTTGACACTTCTAGCAGTATAATTGATAACATGGGGATTCCATCTTCCAGTTTTGATAGTGGTTTTTTTTTGTGTCATCCCTGTCTATTCATGAGAGTGGTCTCACTGCCACTGGGAGGTTCCTTTGGATGTTGCCTGCAAGTTTCTCTTCTTGTGGCGTGGACATCATTCATGCTATGACTGATGGATATGACTCAAAAATCAAAACCTCAAATTACCATTCAGAAATGGTCACTAAATTTTTTTTAAAAATACAAAGAGACATATATTATTCCAGGATTACCTTTTAGCAGTATAGTCATTTTTGGCAGAAGTAGGAGGAGAATACACCACCTTTCACCTGTTCATTAAAAAGTGAAATACAGCAGTGGCTCCTTAGTTATCACATACATCATGAACCAAGTCTAAAGAAATCAGAACTTTTGTCACCTAGGCTGGAGGGGGAAAAAAAAAAAAAAAAAAAAATGATATTAACACTTCAATTGTTCTTCATAGTCTCTCCACACTTGAATACAATGCACAATGCACAGCACATTGATACAACCATTTGAAAGTGACAAACTGTCAGAAAAGTCCTTCTTTGGGGTGTTGTTCCATTTGTGCATCAAACTGGCGTGAATGTTAGGTATTTCATCAAAGTGTTGACTCTTAATATGAATTTTTACTTTTGAGGAACAAAAAAGAAGAAAAAGGGGTCACTCTTTGCCAAATCTGGTGAATATGGAGGGTGGATGGGAACTGGCACTTGTATTTTTGCTAGAAACTGCACTGAGCTGCAGCTGCGTGAGCGTGCGCATTGTTTTGCAGGAAGGAGAGATCCCTTCCCTTCCATTGTTGCTGATTAGTCCTCTGAATCCTCTTGCACAACCAATTTATGACACCCAAATAATACTAGAAATTTACAGTGGTGACAGTGAGAACAGATTTCGTGTGGATAATGCCATGAGCATCAGAGAAGACAATGAGCATATCTTCGTTTTCGATCTTGTCATTCACACATTCTTCAGTCTTGACTAACTAGCAGAGACCCTTACTGCACTTTGTCATTTTGTAGTAGGTTCATATTGATAACATTAAGTCTCATCACCCATGATGATTTTTTCCAGAAAGGAAGTGTCCACATTTTTAATTTGACTTAAGTTGTGTAAGGCATCCATACTGTTCTCGGGTCTCCAGCAGGGTGCAGTCATCTTCAAACCACAATATTTCGACAGCGTTCCTTGCCGTCATCTTCAGGCGATACCTGCAGACTGAGCATCTCCGCTGAATCTCCTCCCCTTTATACACTGATCGCTCCGAACCTCTTCCCCCATGTCATGCCGCATGCAGCGCTGCGTGGAGTAGTGGTGGGGACGGGTAGGCTGATGGCTGCAAACTGTGGACCATCAGATGTCCTGTGGCCTCAGTCGGGTGTGGAAATCACTTTTGGTCGGTGCTGTGCTTTTAGTTGGCTGAGTGCTGGGTCCCAGGCTTTGCTGAGGTTGAACTCAGCATCTCTGTTGAATAGCCCATCAGCTACATGTATTTCAATCGCCTCCTTCAGAACACAGTCCAAAAAAGATGAGGCCTGCCATAAAACTTCCATTTTCGCACACTCCATAGTATCTTCAGTATCCATGTAATGTTCCGCAACCGCAGATTTTGTAGGCTGCATCAGTTCAGTGTGCCGTCTGTGTTCCTGGCACCTTTCTTCGATTGTCCGTACAGTTTGCCCCGATGTATGCCTTACCGCATTTACACGGAATATGTTAAACACCCGGTTTGCGGAGCCCCACGTGCGGCATAATACGGGGGAAGGGGTGGGGAGCGATCAGAGTATAAAGGGGAGGAGATTCAGCAGAGATGGTCAGTCTGCAGGTATCACCTGAAGATGACAGCATTGAATGAGACTGGATGTACCATGACTGGCTCCCTATGATCAATTCCTGTCACCAAAGTCCATCAAATTATGGGTATAGCGTCACCTGACATCCACAGAAATTGAGAAAAAGTAGCAGGAAACTGATCCCAGGCATCCCTTGTTCAGACCTGAAGCACAAAGACCTAGGCTGAGTTCAAGAAGGAGCTTCATTCACACAACAGTGGCAATTCTGTCAGCACCTGGAACTCATCAAACAGAGCTATGGCAAGATTCATTAAGTGAAAGGGATAAGAAAAACATCAAAGAGGAACCTGCCATGGGCTTTCGTCTGCATGTGACATGGAAGACTCTAAACTAACTGAAGACAGGAGTGTCAAGATGCAAGGCAAACCTCATGAAGTGGGGCTACACCACTGAGGATGAATTATGTGAGTGTGACAACCTAAAGGACACAAAACATCTCCTGGTCTGCAGAAACCTGCCCGATCCTTGCACCACAGAAGATCTTTATACAGAAAGTGATAAGGCCACCAAAACCACAGAATTCTGGAACTTGCATTCCATTTAATAGAAAACCATACATGTCTTGCTGTTTTATGTTATTACTTTCAGTATCTTGTATTACTGTACTGTACTTTTATATATCATGTTGCATTTTAAATTTTGCGTGTCTTAAGTCCAGAGCATGTAAAATAAATAAATAAACTGGCCACTTTAACTCGGGCACTTCATCCTGTTCATTCTATTTGTAAAAATCTAATTTAGTATACCCATTTTGCAACCATGTCCTTGCATTCAGACATAAAGTCTTGTTTATTCTGTTACTGTTTAAAGCCAAATCCTATGGACAGAACTGTTTTCTCAGAGTTTCCGTGTTAGCTGTAAAATCCAGTCATATGAGTCAAAATATTTTAAGTTTACACAAAGCTGGCATTTCCTTGTATTGTTCATAATATTGCAGAAATTACCATTTAATATCTCATTTATTCATATCATCAATGAAATATCGGTTGCCTGCTCTTTGATTCTTCTTCTTTGGGATAGGTACTTGAATTCCACTCAACACAGTTTTGTGTCACCTCATTTTGTAATTTGCATACCATAGACCTACTCATTGTATATAATTTTGCTTGACATTCTATCACCTCCTTCACTGGTACTGTTACTCCTTTGCCCATCTCATCATCATTATTAAATTTAATGTTGCCCATGAAAACATTTTGCACTGCCCCTTTCTATGCTTGCACTCAGAGATAACAATGTGCACTATTTTGAATTGGAAAATGGCTGTACCAAGTTACGGGTACAAGTTAGTTCCTGCCACAGCCAGGTCTGCAGTTCACTCTGTTAATTAATACAGAGAAAAAGTTTCACATCAGTCATTCTCCTTATTGAAAGGTATTGATTGCTGTAGACAGAAACTTACGAGAATCTGGGTCAGTCAAACCACTAGAATTGGTCAAGGTTCTCAACAAATAATTAATTGTCAAGTAGTGTTTGAGAAGATGATGTCATATTTTGTGGGAGAAAATTCATTAATAAGCACTTATCAACATACCTGTAAATGCATAATTTGAAGAATATATTGTGAAGCATACAGATGGAGCAGCAGTTATACCCCTATCACAGTCAGTGTTTGCAGATAATGGTGCCAAATGATTCTGAACTCAGAATTCAGTTCTATCAATAGATTCTCCACTGCAGTTCTGAAGGGTTGAACTTATTCCCAGGTAAGAGTGATAAATAGCCATTTGACACACTTGTCTCAGATCACTTACCAACCTGTCCACTGGAATTGTGTAAGATCAACTAATAGGACCTTATTTCTGGGCCATCTCATTTGATTGGTGCATGTTATGCAACCATACTGAAGTACTGGGCAGATGTATATTTTACAGGTGTCTATCATCATCATGTGTTTGATTCCATGGGCATATGATGATCTTTAGCAAGGTTGATTTTCTTCTAGCATTTGCTTTGATGTCACATGAGACACACAGTATATTTATCATACCTTAGCTGCTCCTGATACTTTGCTGGAGGTATCCATAGAACTACTTCCCACAGTGATGTTGCTATCTGTCAGTCTGTCAATCACCTTTTCAGTCATGGATGATAAGGATGACTGTATGCTTGAACCCATACAACTTGATGTATTTTCAGTTTCCTCATCACTCAAGGCATCACAGTTGTTGGAGACCATACTTCTTGTTTTCTGCAAGAGGATTCCAGTTCAACAGGTCAGTGAACTATCCCCCTTTCATATTAGTATTCATGAGCATCTGAAGAACTGACATCCTCATCATTGTATTTGAAAGGATGATCTCATCCTACAGCCAGGACTCAAGGGTGCCTACACCAAGCAGCAAGGGGGAATGCAGTTGCCCCCCCCCCCCCCCCCCCACCTCCTATTAAAAGGAAAAAATATATGTAGTCAGGTATTTTTCTTTCAAGAAAATGTTTTAAAAGTCAGTGTTATGTAGGTTTTTAACTGTGACATAGCTGGAAGTTTTTTTTATGGCTACTTACAAGTAGCCATTCATTTTCCAAAATATTAGAATTACTTCATACCTCCAGATCTAGCCCTCTTCCCTTACAAACTATCATGCCCTTGCCAGCATTATCACCACATGTCACTCAAATTGACTTTTTTTCTTGCTGAAATTATGTGGTGTTGTTGGTGTATGAAACTATAGTGGAAACTGAAGGGGAACTTATTGGTAGTGGTCTTAGCTTCCTATCACATTGTAGAAGAGACAACAGAAATATCTGGGAGAGAGTGGCAAAATTTTGTGTATCCTTAATGCTTTGAGACTGACAGTCACCACTTTGCTATGACCTTAAGTTGTTTTAATAAAGTGCAAGTTGTGTATGTCAGTAAAAAGTTAAATGTCCATTTCCAACCGTTAGTAGCTTCCAGAATGAATTCTCACTCTGCAGCAGACTATGTGTTGTTGCAGAGAATTTCTTTGAGGTTTGGAAGGTAAGAGATGAAGATCTGGTGGAAATAAAGCTGTGAGAGTGGATCATCAGTCATGCTTGAATGGCTCAGTCATTAGAGCAGTTGCCCATGAAAGGCAAAGGTCCAAGGTTTGAGTCCCAACCTGGCACAAAATTTTAATCTGCCAGGAAGTTTTGCATTTGAAACTTTCTTTCAATGTTTTTGATTTATGGCTTTCTACCATACATGTAACTTACTCTTTAATGATTTGAAACATACTGTTATGTATGCTGAAGGACATTAAACACTGTGTATAATCACTTCCAAGCGTAAAATTATACGAGAGACCATTTGTGATGGCTAAAATATCCATATGCCCAAATTACAGAATCTAGATAGGACACATTTATAGTATCTTGAAGGTTAATTTGCCATATCATGAAACTGTAACTTTGGTATTTTCCTGTAACAGTGATGCATGTTGGAGGGAACTGGCTGGAGAGAACTGGATCAGTCATAAATATTAAAAGGACCTTGATGAGAAATGCCAATGCAGTATGATTGACATCTCATTTGGAGGGTTGTGGTGTACTGTAGAAGTTCATTTGAAGTGTTGCCACATCTTTAGAGTTATTGCATATAACCAACTTCAGACATGAAAGAGTTACATGCCATTGTCTGTTACAATTTACAAATATGGAATTGACTTAACCTTTCAGTTGATAGCTGAACAAGGTCTCATGCACAGTCTTCTGCAGTGTGCAGAGTGGGTATGACATAAAATCCATGAACATTAAAGAAAAAAATGGTGTGCAGTTTTACATATTTTTTGTATGAATCAGATTTTTGAAGAAACTGGTATAGTTTTCAAAGTGGTGTATGTAAAGCTGAGACAGCATGCTGGAGCATTTTTGTGAGCTGTAATGGTTATATAAATAGTTGGAATGTTTTCAGACAGATCTGAAAGTGATGCAACTTAAGAAAAGAGTGCTCTCAACAAAGTGAAAACACCATAGAACCCATAATCAGTCACACAATGGTTGCAGAAAACTTTTGTTTTGCATAGAAAAATCCAGTAAAATGGATAAATATTAAACAGATAAGGAATTAAAATACTGTTGCACGGAACTGTCTATTCAAAGCATTTCCCAATGCTGCACCAGACACTAGTACATCGACTTCAAATGCACAGAGAAATAAGTCATGACAACACTTAAGAAAATGCAAAGTATCTTTTCTAAGCAGTGACAGACTTAAAGCAATGCTTCAAATTATAAAGACTGATCCATTAAGGACGCCTTGTAAATTATAATACATATAAAAACTTAGAGAGATATATAGAATATGCTCATAGCAGTAGGTAGAAGGTATTTGAAACAGAAAAGTAATCTCCATTACTTTGTTATGAGAAGTGCAGCAGTGCTTGTGATGCATCACCATCAGTACTGCTGAAGTCTCTGGTAATGTGATGCCAAAACAGTACGCACATGTGTGGATTACTATCACATCTGTGACAGTCAGTTGCTTTCCTTGTTATGATAGCAGATGATGTTGTTGGAAACTTTAATGTTTATCATAGGTTGATGCAATAAGATCACTAAAAATGTTTGGTACAAAGATAATGTTGTTTTGAAATTTCAGTTGCCTGCAGCTCATCGCCAAAATATTGAAACTCTTACCCTACGACTACTGGTACAGTAATTCAACAACACTGTCTCCAAACAATTTTTGAGTTTGCTGTCATCATGCTTCAGTCATTGAATGTCACTAATCAACAGTATCTACCCTACCACCCTACCACATCCTCACCCCCCCCCCCCCCCCCACACTCACACACCCATAAAACTCCCATTTCACCTAGACTTGACCATGTTGAGCTCTACCAACATACCCCAAAACTCCCTTCCAACATGCCACATAACCCAGAACCGAAACAAACCCAGAATGCTATTACAGAATGAAGTTTTCAATCTGGAGGAGAGTGTGCACTGATGTGAAACTTCCTGTTAGATTAAAACTGTGTGCTGGACTGAGATTTGAACTAAGGTCCTTTGCCCTTCACAGGTAAATGCTCTACCAGCTTTGCTACCAACGCACGACTCATGACCCATCCTCAAAGCTTTACTTTTACCAGTACCTCATCTCTTCCACTTGCCCACAAGAGGCTAGGGACACAAGTTTATGTCTGAATCTGGCACACAGTTTTAACATGCCAAAAAAAATTCATACCAGTGCATAATTTGCTGCAGAGTGAAAATTTCATTCTGGAAATGGCCTCTAGGCTGGGGCTTAGCCATGTCTCCACAATATCCTTTCTTCCAGGAATGTTAGTTGTGCAGATTTTCAGCTTTTGCAGGAGAGCCTCTGTAAAGCTTGGAAGGTAGGAGGTGAGGTACTGGTGTAACTAAAGCTGTGAGGATGGGTCATGAGCTGTGTTTGGGTAGCACAGGTGGTAGAGCACTTGCCCATGAAAGGCAAAGAACCTGGTTTCAAGTCTTAGGTATACAGTTTTAATCTCCCAGAACATTGTTGTCCAACCTATCTGCAAAAGTTCTCAATATCACAGAAGTATCAGTTATATCCAAAGACCTACATTCGCCCTGCACTCAAAGTGTCATTTTGGAATGGTCAAAGATATGTTCTGCTAATTCCCTCAGTGGAAGCACTTTTTTTTTGTCACCCATCCCTCCTCCCAAAACCAACATTGAGCCTTTCCTCTCCCAACCTCCCATCCTCTGCCCAACTGTGACTGTACCAACTCCCACACAGCTGCCATTCCTTCCAGGAATTTCTTATGTTCTTTCATAGGCCCCTTTCCAATTACACAAACCTCTCAACAAAGTAAAGAACAGCTGTGCACAGTCTTAAGACAGACACTGATTTTGTCATCTTTTCTGCAGGTAAAGGGTCCATCAATGTCATGATGAACCACAGTAATTACCTGACATATATTCACCACATGTTTGACTTTTCCATCTACAAGCCAAGTCACTGGGACCCCATTCCAGATGTCCAGCATAACCTCTAATCCCTGCTCAGATCCTTAGGCTCATTCCAGAACCTCTCTTCTGAAGCCATCTTCCTTCTCACCTCTACTACTCTCTGCACACCTACTTTCTACACACTTCGCATAAAAGTAATAATCCTGGCTGCCCCATTCTAACTGGTTACTGTGCTCCCACAGAATGAATATAACTTCTGGTTCACTAGCACCTCAGACTCATTACCTATAGCCTAATTTTCTATATCAAGGACACAAACCACTTTTTTCATCACCTCTCAAGCCATCTTCATCCTGTTACTGAAAGATCCCTACTTTTGCAATATCCTTACACGCTAACTTCTCCGATGCATATGGTCTTGCTGTTGCCAAACAGTACACCTCTCAGTATCCTACTGAATGTCCTACTAGCCTTCAACTAGAATGAAATTTTTACTCTGCAGCGGAGTGTGCACTGACTTTGTGCCAGACTGGAACTGGGGACATTTGCCTTCTGCAGGCAAGTGCTCTATCGACTGAGCTACCAAAGCACGACTCACAACCTGTTCTCTCAGCTTTACTTCCTTCAGTACCTTGTCTCCTACCTTAGAGCCTTTTCCTGTGAAAGGCAAAGGTCCCAAGTTAGAGTCTTGGTCCACCACACAGGTTTAAGCTGCTAGGAAGTTTCAACCTTCAACTGCTTCTTTTTCAGGGGAAAGATAAACAGACATCTGAGGTACTACATTGCATGTCAGGTTCAGTTTCATTGATGATAGCATCATTGTGATCTGGACCAAGAGTCAAGATATTCTACGCTCTACAGCCTTATCACATTCTCTTCTATTAACGTCACCCAATCAGTCCTCCTCAGTCCAGTGTGCCACCTTCTTGGATGTTGACATCTACATGCTTGAATGACACAATAAAAATTATCCGTCTATATCAAGTCAACCAAGTCCACACTATATCCACATTTGCTTCCAACCCCTTAACCACTCACATGAACTAGCTGCAAAGGAGCACTTTACCCCTTCTCTCCCATTAACCAGCATCACACAGGAATAACAAAACTGGAACACATCCTGTGGCATGGCTTTGCTTTGCTTGGAAATGAGGAACATCCTATCTACAATTCATTCTACATCTCCCAAATTGATATTCTGCTGCTTTCCCAATCTATGAACTGTCCTGGTCCATCTGTGTGCCACACCTATGTCCAAACTGTTGCTAGATCGACCATATCTGTGTGGAAGACCCTGGTGGAAGGCTTGTCCCAGGCACCACCCAGCACATCCTCCTCCACTCATCACAGGTATATCCTACCCTATCAGAAGCAGGACAGTGCATGAAAGCAATCATGTCATATACCAGTTCTTCTGTAACTTCTGATGGTTTTTGTGTGGACATGGCCACCATCTTATTGTCCACCTGAATGAGTGGTCACCTCTGAACTGTGATCAAGAGCAGAGTTGACTGCCCAGTGGCAGATTACTGTTGAGCACAACATGCTTGACTTCAGTGGTTGTTTCACAAGTTGTGCCATTTGGATCTTCCCTCTTGTTGCGCATTTGAATAAAATGAGTATGTCATTGTAAAAATAATCATGTCACGGACTACAGTAGGACTCAAATTGTAGTTGTTACAACAGTAGAACAAACGAAATGTCTGTGTTGTTTACTCCATTAACATGCAAATGACTGCTACTTTCCCCACACAGCGTAAATACATATCAACACAAATATGAAGATATTGTGTGAAAAGAAATTCTCTTTAGCAATGCATTACACTATTCATTTTTATTTGTGGTTCCATGCCACTGAAAATTTCTTAAAGAAATTTATCATTTTGCTAAGGCCATTCGTTTTGTTTTGAAATAAACACTATTTCAGTATGTAGTAATTTGCTAATTTCACCCCAGTGGGTAATATCAAACATCTGTAGCTTCATAATGCCCAACTGGATGATATTAGCTAATAGTTAAATAATGAAATAAAGTGCATATTAAGAAAAGAACAGTATACATAGGAAAATGGCTTCTTTTAAGATACCACAATATCATAACTCTAAAAACATTTGATACCAACATATTGGAAACACTTTTTTATTAATAGTACTGCTTATTAACTCAAACAACTTTTCTTTTGTATTTCACTTTTTTAAGTTGTGGCAGCATTGTGTTGAGTAACATAGCAGTCCTGATAGCACAGAAATTTTCCTCTTTCTTTCCAGCCAGCTTTAACAAAGAAATATCTGTAATAATGTACATAATATGGTTATTTATTTGTTATCACTGTCTGGAAATACAGAGAAAAATTTATAGCTTCTCATTTGACTTTATGAGGCTGTCTGAGCCCCATTCCAGACTTGTGTGAGGTAGTCACTGAGAACATAACTCAAGAACTTTGCATCAGTAGCCAGAAATGATAACCATTCTGCTATAGGGGCAATTAGTTGTGTGGTGATGTTTCAGCAGCAGGAGAAGTTGAACCAAATGATTTAAATATATGTTTAAAATGACACACAAGATGTATAATTATTGTAACAACAACAATATTTTTATTTATTATGAAAAAGGGAGTAATCTTTGGTTAATACACTAAATTTTAGAATGTAATTTCGTTCAGACACTGTAGTGTCGTTGTAAATACATTAAGTATACTTGATCATGCATTCCACTCATCTTTACAAACATAAAGAAAAAATGTATAAAAATCACATAATTTTAAAAAACTGAACTAACTTATAAATGAATGTGTGTAACATTTTGGTTGAGAAATAATGCTAACTAAATGGGCGACATTTTATTTGCTGCAGTGATCATTTTGATAATGCCCTCTGTTACATTTTAGCAAACATTTTATCAACTTGATATGTCTACAGATATTAATATGTTAATTATTATTTTATAATTATGAGCACACAGAGAAAGATTATCTCCAATTTTAGACTGACATATAAAGTCTGTGAACAAATCATTATCTGTTACTTAGAAACAATGATTTGAGGCAAGTCTCACATTGTTGAGGTTTTAAATTTTGTTGATTGCTTATTCCAGGTCATTGTAAATGTTCACAAAGTGTTATCAGTGGCTAATGTCTGAACGACTAATGGCATGCATTTAAATACACATTACTTCAGTCAACTAATTGTTGGCTGCGATAGGCATATTCTTAGCATAGTAAATGGTGTATAGTCTAGATGTTATACATCTTTTGTTCTGTTTTAGACAATGAAAGTGTTGTAGTGTGCTACTTTTGTAAGCCTCAAAAAAATATTTCACATATTTTCTTAGGTTGTGCCTGAATTATTGTGGCCCACAAAATTGTTGAGAGGTAATTTGGGATATAACTTTGCAAGTTTCAGTGAAATAAAATATGTGCTAAAATGTAGCATAAAAATAAAAATTACTGATGCATCTATACTCTTATAATTAAAAATGATGAAGGGGCTCAAGTATAAATGAGAATTTCATGTAATTTTTTCACATCAGTCAACATATCTCATAGTTTGAGGAATGCCATGTCACATCACCCATACCTCTTAAGTCATTCATCATCACATTGTCCATGCATGAAGGACACATCACTTTCTGTCATTTTCAAAATACTTAAATACTTTTTTTAGGCATGGATTTCTGTCACAACCAAATGTGTATGGTCGGACAAGACCATTTTTTGGCCAGAAAATTTCTACAAATGTGAACTTAATGCTCACATAAAATAAATGGAGAAATAGGTAAATTTAGTATGTGGCTTGTATTGTCACCTGCCTTTGCTACCTTACCAGTTTAGAAATATGAATGTTGAAAAATTATTTTCACCTACATATGAAATGCTGAAAACTATTTCAGATTCTCATTTTAAAACCTAAATATTTTGTTAAAGAGGTGATGTGAGAAAGGGATGGAAGAACAAATACAGAATCACTCTCCCAGTCCCTCATATTTTCTTTGTGCTATAGTTGATCAATTACTGATTCATGTATTAAAGGTCCATAATACTGCAATCCAAAAGAGAGAATGGGAAGGAAGAATGCAAGTTAATGTTCACCAACTAATATTTGGAGTATCACTATCCTCATTTTAGGTAGATACTGGGACAAATCGAAGAGCAGCAAGCAATATGTTGTCGTTACGTAACAACCCTCATTTATATTTGAACCTCTCACACATTAAACTCAGCAAAAATGTTACAATTTTATTAACCTCTTTTAATAAGAGTTCTTACATGATTTTAGTCTGAACATGCTAATTAGTCACAAATATTATAATACTGTAGTATAAAATTTTATGGCAAGGAATATTGAAATCAAGGTACACTTATCACCACATGAAATTGTTTTTAATGAATTTCATGATTTGTTGAGAAAGTACCCTGCAAAATGAAATGCTTTGGACATAAAAATTTCTCAGAAAAATTATTGAAACTTAAGCAGGAATATTAATTCATGGGGAGTAGTTAAATCTTTCTTATTTGTATGACAGGTTATTGAAAGATTTCAGTTCTAAGCTACCAAGTAAAGACCAGAAAACACCTAGATTGAGTTGTTTAGCACACAAAGAACTGGAGAAATATGGACTAATAATAAACTTATGAAGCACAAATTTAGGCTTACTTTCATGAGAGAACTTGGGAGGCACAGAATAAAACTGCTTTCTGTAAGAGACACACTGAGTTCATTTAATGTGTGTTTATACTACTCTAGTTTTTCATAAAGATGTTGGACTCTACTTAAATATTAAAAGAGAAATAATTAACAAATATAGTTAGCATATATTGAGGAACATCATATTTTGAAATGCAGTTTTAATACAGATGTTTGTCAAAGACCTAAACCAAATGGCAATGAACAGTTTCTAGAATAGTGATAAAAAATTCTTAGAAATAATTATAATGAAATCACAATGTATCTAACAACTTCTTATCGGAATGCTTTTTCATATTCTGTGAGACATTTCACACTATAAAAAGGTTTCTACAATTAGCTAACATCCACACTATTCCAGGCATCTTAATTTTTACAGTTGAGCATAGACTCTACAAATTTATGCACCACTGGATTCACACTTTGCAGCATGGGTAACTGTCTATTGAGCAAATCACTCAGAATATTGCATTAATAATATTGTCTTACAGACAGAAATAAATGCTGTTTTCATAAACACCACAAAAATTTTCAGCACCAGTACATTAAAATATAAGAGGGAAAAATCCTGTAATACCACATTCAGTAGCATTCTAAGAAATAAATACTGATAATAGAAGCTTACTAAGTTTATCAGTGATTCTTAATTTTAGAACTGAACTGATATTTTTATCACAGCTAAATAAATACTATATTCCACATCAAATGACTTGTTTTTTATATGGAAAATTCACACTTTTAACTTATTATCAATATATTTTTCCATATCTAATAGTAACTATCTTATAACCAACCTTGACACAGGTGGATTAGTACATCTTTGGTGAGGAATTTGAATCAGTACTCTAAAAGACAATCTTACAACATACTTACAGGAGTTGTAAATATTACTGTTTCTACTACTGAGCTAATGTCAGTGGCACAATTCTATATATGACATTTGGCATACATTTTACTGAATAGTAATGAACAAGACAAAAAACTTTTCAGGTTCACAAGATAGACCTGGCTTCCCAGTGACTCTACATTGTAAATACTAGACTGTCAACATGTTAAATGATGGGAACATTATATTTCAATTTTTGTTTTTCGTTTATACTATTACATGGGTCTGCATTGGCAGTTCTGATATGTTTACTCACAATCATGTGAGTGTCGACAACAAAACATTATCACCATTACTGATTAAAATCCTTCAGAATTTTGTTTTTCGAGTGTAGCCTCTTGAATTTCTATTATGAGAATAGGTAATTATCTTCATATAGAAAGTGCTTTGTTATTATTGAAATTTCAGCATAATTATTTGTTTTCTGCAAAAAATATTCACAACCTTGTATTTTAAACACGTATTTTGTACTACTTGTTTTTTTTAGCCTTTCCTACTTTTGAGCTGAATATTTTCATATAATATATTATGTTGTTGATTCTGCTACATATAGCTGTTGAAAAATTATTTAAAAAACCATACCACCATATGTATTATAGGACAATTATAATAGGAAAGTTATGGTAGAATGTAAATTTAGGTGTAAAGGAGACCACTCACCAAATAGTACAAATGTTGAGTCATCAACAGGCACACATGCAGGTGTGTACATGCCCCCCCCCCCCCCCCGCCCCCCTCCCCCCCCCTCTCTCTCTCTCTCTCTCTCTTCTGTGGTTCAAGAAATGATTGATTCAAAAAGCTAGCAAGTTATCTTTCTCTTTTGTGTGTAGCTGTTGATGACTCAATATTTTTGCTATTCGGTGATAGGGCAGTTAGCTTCATATAATAATTCACACAGAAATTTTGCTGTCTCTGCAAGGACAAAAAGATGAAGCAACATGAAAAATTGTATATATGTACAGAGGTGTCAAATGATAGCAATCAATGTAAATTATATTGAATAATTTTAATAATACTGCTATAATGGATTTTGGTATACTCCTTTGACCTTCATTTCACCTGTTTCTTCAGCTCCCCACATAGAGCAAAAAATTGTGCTTTTGTATGCATACAGTTTCAGAAATTATTGTGCAGAAAATTTCCCCCCTTCAGTTATTATGAAATCATCAATGCCACTATCAGTCTACAACAGATTTCTTTTGAAAATAAAATGTTCTGAATTCCTCATTTTCTCTACATGCTTACAACTTCATTAAATTCTTGTGCAGAATTTGGGTGTTACTGCTCCTGACAAGTGGTTTACTTGTATTTTTAGTTTGAACCACTATCCTGAGAATAAAGCTATTTTAGCTTGTATAAATTTTGGTTGTGTCTTCAGTGACATCTGATGTGATGCGTACATAATATGAATATTCATCAGTATTATTGAAATATATACCAGACTTATGGGCTGGGGCTCTTGTGGTAGCTAGAAGTAGCTATACAGATGGGAGTAAATCCTATATCAAACACTGGAGGTTCTTACATTTGCTGTACAAATAAAATATTATTTAGTTTCTCATAAATGAAGGTGCCAAACTACTCTAGATTTTGACCAGACTCTATGAATGGTTTGGGATGCTAATTGATCAAAAACATCAAGTTTTGGGTTGAATTAAAACGTTTGCTTTGCTTATTGTACTCAGTAAACAGTCCATCTGTTAACACGTTCATTGCTGTATCAGCTTGTGCATATCTTATTGTCACATATTTGGGCCCCAAACGGGATTATCAAGACAGGGACAATTCAACAACAATGTAACAGATTAGTAGTACATGTGTAATTATGTGCTGGAGTGCTTGATACATATCTCTACTAAAGAAAAGCACAAAGCAAATTAACAAACTGCTTTTTATCACTCATCAGCATATGTGAAAGTAGTCTTGGTTTATATCTGAATGGCTCTCAGACATAATATATAAATTATATTAAATCAAACTACAAATTTTAGCATCTTATCTTACAAGTTCCTTTTACATGATGTTGTAGGATAGTAATGTAATACAGAAAATTATGTGTAATCTTGGATAATGAGAGCTACAGAAGTGTCTAGATGAAACAGAATGCAAGCAGTGGAAAGTGTATATCTGATAAAAATTTCTGAGTATTGGATACAGGACTAGTCAAGAGATGATTGTTCATTACTCATTTAATAAGAAGTGATGTGCCAAGATCAGCTAATCTTGTGAACAACGACTCCTTATTCAGTCCCAGATCTTCATGTTATATCAAGCCTTTGCCCCCCCCCCCCCCCCCCCTCAATATTCAATTAGTTTACATTACACTTTTCTTTTTGTTTACCCATGAAGTTTTACTTCCCTTCTCAGACAGCCATTGGCAATAATCCAACTATTAATCATCTCCAATTTTAACAGTACTTTGACATCTAATCAGTACTCTGTACCTCTTGTGCTGATGTTCCACTGATGGCACTATACATCATGTACCATGTAGAGTGTGTGTCTGTTGGACATAAAGTTATGAGTGACTTTTTCTTCTCATTTCCATGCCCCTATACTCTTCAATATTATTTTTGTGTAATTTTAAAGTGCTGTACCATCTTTTTCATGATTATAGTATGGATAAAAAAAAATTTTGTGTTTATATTGAAGCTTTCTCCTAATTTGACTGCAAGAGAGATTAAACTGAATGGAATGCATTGATATACTGGAATGAAATCTGTATTGTTCACCCTCACTGTGAAGCCAAATTTCAAAGAAATTGAATATAATATAGGTGCACATACATTAGATAAGAAACCATTTCATTCACCATAGCTGACCTAACCATATTAGACATTAAATAGCACATTCTCTGTCTGCTGTTTATTTGTACAATATGTACATGTTATTTTCTCAGGTTAATTATCATTTTTCTCTCCAGAATGATATGACTATCTATCTTACAAGATGCAGGTGACAGCCACATTTTGCAGCATGTTGTAGTGATATAATACTTAACATGGGAACATGTTATCAGCTAGTAATATGAAACTGATTCTCTTTTAAATCAGAATCTTTTCTCAAATTTCATTATTCATGAGTAACCTTTCGCCAAGATCCACTAGTACAAGTTCCTGGACCTCGCCACCACTCATTTATATCACGATATGCTTTGGCTGGGAAATCATCATGAAGGAGTGCACAAAGACGACAGAAGAAGTATGTGTTAATGAACTCTCCAGTGCCCTTCCAACGAAAATAAGAATTATACAGCTCATCATCTGTGTCAAGTTGATGTAAGTATGCTGCCAGTTCTTTAGCGGAGGCAAATTCATCAACATGGATGTAGGAACGCTCTGGAGCATTTCGTGCGTAGTCTTCAGGTCTTGCTCCCATAACTACAGGCAGAACATTCCTCCTGCAAAATAAAAGTAGAGAATTATGAATCTTTATCATGTCAACCATCCAGCACCTCACTCAAGCAATTATATACATCAAGTACAATGGCAGAGAGTCTTGCAATAAAATCAATTTGACAACTAGTTTCTTTACTTCACAGTGATATATTTGTGAACTGTAGTGTAAATGTTATTCTGAATTAATTACACATGATAATCAACAGGAGGAGTCAAAAGTGTTGATGTAGTTCATTAAAATAACTTGCATAACCATAGCTACATCTGTACTGTAACCTGCTCTTTTTTTGTTGTGTGTAGAAATTTTATATTGCAGACAAAATTCGAAATGCTACACATACCTACTATTGTATGGCAGCAAAACTTGGTAGATATTGAAATGTGTTATTGTGGAACTGATTTATGCTGGAAAAAATTAGTTCCAGTTTTGGCCACCAGGTGCAAATCTGGCGCCTACAGCATCTTGTCAATGTCTCTGGTGCTCATACTGAAAACACTGTGTAATAATAAAATCAACATTTTCCTTTCTCACTTCCTTGACCTTTTCCACCCATGTCCCATTCCTAACCCATTACATATGGAAGCATTTCTATATGTCTTCCTTGTGTTCACAGCACCAGATTTGCACCTAGTAGCCAAAACTAGAACTATTTTTATTTCAGCATAAAAGGGTTCCACATTAACACATCAGACTATCTACTCATTATCATATGACAGTTACAGCCCATACTCAACCTCTGTGAGTAGCTGCACTTTAATTACAACCACCCAGTATATATTAACAAAGGTTTTCAGTGTGACTTTAAAATGATGTATTAAACTTCAGTACTGCTGGAAAGATATACAGGATATAAAATAACTATGTATACAAATGTTTAGTGTTACTGGAGTATATAAAAAGAAACACTTTTGTTATGTGGTGCAAATAGCACAGGTGGACTGTTTCTTCGTTAGGGGCCCTTTAAGGGTTTCATGCTGCTCTTCCCTTAGGCTAATATTCAATGTTGTTTTGATCATTTTGTGTGTAACATATTGACACATGAATCTGATATGCAACACAATTACATCTTATTGCTGGAAAGGGTAAGTTGTCATTACTGGTAGCAATGTCCACGTCCCTGGATAAACAACTACATTATTAAGGTTTATGTTGTGTTGTGTTTACATAAAAGTTTATACCAGGCATGATGAGCCTTTGCTGACCTGTGAGTCTGATTCACAGTTACTTAAATTCATGGGCCACCGTGTCACGTGATGCGGCAGCAGTGCTGCTATTGTATAAAGTCAAAGCTATAGCATCTGTGACGTTAATCTTTATGGAGTAACACATCAATATCAATGGCACCTCTTTCCTGACACGCCAAGCCAACAAATTATGTCTCAAAACACACATTTTTGAGATTAGATCCATTCTTTTCATCCCTTCATCAGATGTATACATTTATTTATGCATCATGAACATTATATCTTTAGTTACAATGTTTTGCAGAAGTTGTCTTAAAAGCTTCCACTGAAAAATTATGCAACACTGTCAGTAAAGAAACAATGTTCACAACATGTAAATAACTGTAACCATCTGAAGATGGGTTGCCAGGCATCTTGAAATGTCATTATGGGAAAACACTGCTTATATACGTTCCTGGTTGCAGTTTATTCATTGAAAATCACATTCAGTTTCAACAGTTGCAATGTTCTAATACATTCTACAATGGACAAGAATTATTTACTAATGCTAATATGAGAAAGACTGGGAAAAAATACGTCAGTGGTGATAGGCAGTTCCAGTCGACAAGTAATTAAGTAACTTTGTGTATTTCTTCTGAAGGCCAGATTGAAACCATTGCAGGCCAGATGTGACCCATGGGCCATTGCTTGCCCACATGTTGTTTGTACTGATGTGTACAGGTTCTTTATGGCTGATTACACTCAGACCACGTAAGCTGACATACCGGATGATCAAAAAGTCAGTATAAATTCGAAAACTGAATAAATCACGGAATAATGTAGACAGAGAGGTACAAATTGACACACATGCTTGGAATGACATGGGGATTTATTAGAACGAAAAAAATACAAACGTTCAAGAAATGTCGACAGATAGCGCTTCATCTGATCAGAATAGCAATAATTAGCATAACAAAGTAAGACAAAGCAAAGATGATGTTCTTTACAGGAAATGCTCAATATGTCCACCATCATTCCGCAACAATAACTGTAGTCGAGGAATAATGTTGTGAACAGCACTGTAAAGCATGTCCGGAGTTATGGTGAGGCATTGACATCGGATGTTGTCTTTCAGCATCCCTAGAGATGTCGGTCTATCACGATACACTTGTGACTTCAGGTGACCCCAAAGCCAATAATCACACGGACTGAGGTCTGGGGACCTGGGAGGCCAAGCATGACAAATGTGATGGCTGAGCACACGATCATCACCAAACGACGCGCGCGAGAGATCTTTCACGTGTCTAGCAGTATAGGGTGGAGCACCATCCTGCATAAACATCGTACGTTACAGCAGGTGTTTATCAGCCAGGCTAGGGATCATGCGATTCTGTAACATATCGGTGTACCTCTCACCCGTCACGGTAGCAGTTACAAAACCAGAATCACGCATTTCCTCGAAGAAAAACAGCCCGATAACGGTAGATGTGGTAAATCCAACCCATACTGTGAGTTTCTCGTCATGCAATGGAGTTTCCACGACAGTTCTAGGATTTTCGGTAGCCCAAATTCTACAGTTGTGGGCGTTTACGGACCCTCGGAGCATAAAATGAGCTACATCGGTTCACAACATGTTACTCAACCAATCGTCATCTTCCGCCATCTTTTGAAACGCCCACACCGCAAATGCTCTCTGCTTCAGTAAATTGCCAGGTAACAGTTCATGATGCCGGTGGATTTTGTACAGATAGCATCAGAGGGTACGCCTAAGTGCCAACCAAACAGTAGTGTATGGAATGCCGGCGTGATGTGCGACAGCACGAGTACTGACTTCCCCGTACATAGATGAACTTGCTACAGTCTCCATTTCTTTCTGAACTGTCTCAGTAGTGTTACACCTTGTGCTCGGTTGGCCACTATGGGATCTATCGTCTTAACAACCTGTGGCTTCGAACTTTGAAATCATTCTCGCCACAGCTGCATTTGTCAACAGACCTTTACCCAATGTTAAAAAATATATTGGCTCAACTACTTTTTTATAGAAAACACTAAGATTGACGTGTTTCGGAAGTCAAGCTTCCATCATTAGAATAATAAAAAGTAAAAGAACCTGTTAAAACTCGCTAAAATGGAACATGCACCAGGCACAATACGTGGTTGAGCTGATATATTTTTTAACATTGACATTCACAACCACAACCTCTCATCCAGTATGGATAAAATCAAAGGATCTTTACCCATTCAAATCCCCTATAGCGATAGGATCGTAACGCTGAATTAGCACATTTCCCATTCTGATAATACAGCTTCACCAAAAGCACCTTTTCAGGTAATGTCAACATGCTGCAACTGCTGGCACATCTGATTCTCTCACTCATTACAGCTCCTTTTATACATGATTGTCATGCGCAGTCACTGACGTTTTGCTGTCCAGCGCCACCTGTCGGGCATTTTGTGAACTTTTTTTTTTGTTCTTATAAAACCCCATGTCATTCCAAGCATGTGTGTCAATTTTCACCTCTCCATCTACATTATTCCATGGTTCATTAAGTTTCCAAATTAATACTGACTTTTTGATCACCCGGTACATCTCATTTATGGGGAGAAATGATAGAACAGTCAAACAGCAAGGCACCTGCATGCAGAAAAATTTCCAGGGAGGAGGTTACCAAATCATATCACATTTCAAGGAATTAATGACATTGTTCATTGACATGGATCCCTTTGGCTAGACTAATGGGAAACTGGTAGATCTTGAAGTGTGCGAACTGTTCAGTTTGAGGAAGCTGTGTTACAACTAACTGAGGACAACCTCAGCACCAGTACACAATCCATTACCAAGGTGGTAATACCTCCAACACCAGTATGTGGACTGCCTTGTGTGAAACGGACATGCATCCACTCAGGTGTGAGGAGATACAAAACCTACCAGCTGATTACTTTCCCCAGCACATGAAGTTTTGCCAATGGCACCCATACCAACCAGTAAACATCACTGACTTCCAAATGTTCATTTTGTTTTCTACAAAGGCTGCTTTCACAAATGAAGGAATATTTAACAGCCACAATAGCCATGCCTGAGGTGACTCATGTATTCCACCATCAACAGATATTTTCCATAAATGTGTGGGGCGGTATTGTTCATGAACATCCAATTGGGGATGAATCTTCTCCCCAACATGCTTACTGGAGAAAATTACCATGTCTTTCTGCATTAAGTATTACCAGAAATGTTGGAGAATTTCCCACTATTAGTCAGCCAGTGATTATGATTCTAGAATAACAGGGCTGTACGACACAATGCACTTGATGTTAGAGGACATTTAGACAATGTTTTCCACAACTTTTGGACCCTGATCTGACTCTTATGGATTTTTTTTTTTCTTTTTTTTTTTTTTTGGGGGGTGGGGGGGGGGGGTGGGGGTGGAGCTTGTGGTGTCCCAACAGACACTCAAAAAGAGCTGTTTGTCCATGTGGCTGAAGCTGCACCCAAGATTCATGAAACATCTCTTTGTTTTGAGTGTGCTAGACAATCATTAGCACAAAGATACCAGTTGTGTGTTATTGTAAATGGACAACATTATCAGCAATGTCTCTAAAAGAATATTCTTCACATGGCAGTTTGAATACTTTCTCTGGACTTCACTATTGTCTAAACTTTCATGTACCCCTAGCAGAGAATGATTCCAGTTGTAGCTGCCAGAGATGGTGGTCATGTGTGCATGAGATGTGTTTGCTTTCATGAATGGATGTTTGTATGTTTCCTTTTCTGAAGGAGGCTTTGACTGAAAGCTAATGTGATTGTGTCTTTTTCATTGTGCATGTCTGCAACTCTACATGTCATCCTAATGGTGAGTAGCAATCTATCTTTTCCCTGTAACAGTGATATTCCAACATGGAATTTCCATTGTTTATTTTTACAATGGTCTCTTGTTTTGCTTGAGATAATGTTCTCATTGCTATATTTTGCAATAAAAGCACTCTTACAGGCTGCAGAGTGGCCTCACAGCAGCAGCCCATAGCTGATGTGCCTGCAGAACATTGCATACAACGCTATCAGTAGGTACTGTTCTGATATTATACTTTATAGTTTTACTCAAGAGGTAGAGGATCCATGGAAGTTTGGAACATGTTTAGTATGCTGTTGCCAGGTTAACTTGGTATCAATTAAAAAGCCTCATCAACTTCTGCATGTTTTTTGAATAATTTTCATCCTGTTAACAATGAACCAGGCCTTGGCCTCATTGAGTAGGACTATTGCTTGTTGAACAGCCTGATTTTATTTTATTTATTTTCGAGTTCCGTGGGTCCTTGACGCGCATCTATCACTATGATGTAGAATGTGTCAGGTTATTACAGTAATAGCCACATGTAGATGATCATGAGGCAACCAATTTAACATATATAAACAGATACATGAAAAAGGACATCCACATGTCAAATAATTCCACACCAAAATTCAGATAACAACACAGATAATAGTACAGTAATGACATAGATGACTGCATAAATAATAGTGCAGTAATGACATAGATGATTACATAAACAAATTTAAAGTAGGCCTAATTCATCTAAAAAATATTCTGCCAACAAGTGATATGCTAATCTCCATAATCAGTTCTATTAGAAATGCATGAAATTAAACACAAATTCAAGAAGTATTACACATTATCAAAGAATTCCTGTAAAGAATAGAAAGAATTATCCAAAAGATAAAGTTTTAGCTCTGTTTTGAGTTTAGTAAGATCCCCAATGATTGGCTCAATATGGACAGGAAGTTTATTGAGCACTTTTATGCTTGAATAATGTACTCCTTTCTGTACCATGCTGAGATTTTTTAAATTTTTGTGAAGATCATGTTTTCTTCTTGTATTGTGATCATTGTATGCACTATTTATGTTACAAATTGGATAATATTTGTTCACAAAGCACATTAGTGACAAGATGTATTGACAAGGCTTGGTGAGGATCCCCAGCTGTTTGAATAAATTTCTGCAAGAAGATCTAGGATGCACTCTACTCATAATCCTGATAACTCTCTTCTGTGCAACAAAGACTTTATTTGCTTGTGGTTGATTTCCCCAGAATATGATGCCATACGTCATGAGTGAATGGAAATAACCAACATATGCAGTTTTGATTGTTTCCATGTCACAAACAGATGCAGTTGAGCGAATGGCAAATGCTGCTGAATTCTGTCTTTTACGCAGGTCAGTGATGTGGACAGACCAGTTTAGTTTGTTATCAATATGTAAGCCCAGAAATTTGGAAGATACAACTTTCACTATTTCTTTGTCTCCACGTTTTAATTCAACATTTTCCAACTTTTTGTTTACTGTTTGAAACTGAATGAAATGTGTCTTACTAACTTTGAGGGACAGACCATTTGCAGTGAACCAATCTAGAACTTCTTGGAATACAGTGATTGCAATGTTCTCTAGACTGCAGTTGGGTACCTTGTCAATCATAATGGTTGTGTCATCTGCAAATAGGGTGAAGTGTGCTTCTTAGGTCACACACCATGAGAGGTCATTTACAAAGATTCAGAAAAGTAAGGGTCCAGGCACCGAGCCCTGTGGCACTCCACATTTTAATGTACCCCAATCAGAGTTGGCAGGTGCCTTTGCACAACTGTTGAATACTACTTTCTGATTTCTGTCATCTAGATATGGCTCAAACCACTTCCCTACTTTATCTTTCAAGCCATAATGCTCAGCTTGTCTTAGTAGAACCCTTTGATCTACACGGTCGAATACAATTGACAGATCACAAAAGATTCTAACTGGTGACATTTTCTTGTTTATTGATTCAAGGAGTTGGTTGACAAATGAGAAAATGGCTTGTTCAGTTGAGAACCTAGGAGAGTATATTTATTACCCATTTAGTGTTTCTCTTTTACATGATGTTTATAAGCACTAAATGTTTGTATATCATATAATTTACATATAAATGTATGTATGAAATGTGGTCCACACTTTTAAAGTACCAAAACCAGTTTAATTGCCTGACTTGAGTACTATATGACACAAAATCAGAAACAAATGAAATACTGCTTCTATTTAAATCACTGTTTCATATTGTAGCTCTGTGAAACTATTTTACTTCATACCATCCTCCATGACAGAAAGCTAAGAGGGGACTTAAAAAAGCGAGTTTCACATTATTATTGCAGGCCAGATAACTTTTATTGCATGCTGCACCACTCTTCAAAGTGACACCGTTACATTACACTGTTGTTCTACATAGACACAAAGACTCTGTAAGCGACAGTTAGAATGTTCTACCAATTGTTCAGTTGCTCAATGATGGAAATTTGCTCGTTGCCCCAGAGCCATCGGGAAACGAGTGTGTGAAAATTTTCTTCCTAGAAAAATCTCTTTCCCGTCAGATGTTCATTCATCTTGCCAAAAAGGTGCAAATCTCAAGGTGCAAGATCTTCCTCTCTTTCCAGTCAGCATCGCCCATGTCGTGGTCAAATTGTTGGCACCACTTCACAATGGCTAGACACAATATTGCATTTGGTCTATATATTGCCAGATTTTCATGATAAATCTGTGTCAAATATATGTCTTTTGCTCACAAGAATCATATTATTCTTCATACTAAAACTCTGGAGTAAATTTGCAGCTGCTGTACCATTTCACTCCCACACTGTGATGCACGTGTTATCCATACCGTAGCAGAATTGTGTCTGCACAAAGCGCAGAACATGTATTACTGTTGGGCAATGTGCCACTCTTGTTGCCCAATGGTGTTCATGTGGGATGACTTGTAACTTACTTCCTGAACTCCCTACATACTATTGTAGCAAGAACGGCAGATATGAGTAAAGCAAAAGTGCAGAACAGTGATCAGTTACTGTAAGTGCTTACAGGAAGAAACTGCCAGAAGGGATATGTAGTACTTGAGTGAGTACATATTATTTACTATAGGCTCATTAATCTCTGGCCTGAAAGAAATCCTCATCGAAAGATGCCATGAACACTGAAACCAAAACAAGATGGCAAATTGGGATTTTTTCTGTTCCTTTGTTACCAACACCCCAGCCAGATTAGATACAGTGATGTCAGTTAATGAATTGGTACTGACATTTATGTCTTAAATGGTGCCTAAAAGTCACGTATTTTCAACACATTCATCAAGTTCTTAGAGTACAAGAGGTAATACAGTAATTTCCTGAACTCAAAGTATGGGATGAGTATTTCATATGCTGTCAAAGGTAAATTCCTTCTCCTAATGAGAACCTTAATGCTGAAAGAGCTAAAGATTAGTCTGATGCTTTTCAGTCAGAATAAAGTGTTTACTTGTGATATGTGCCTCCTTCAAGTTTCCTTAAGTTCGGTCTGTGCCCACATTAAAACAAAAACAATATTTGTCATAGTCTTTAGACCATTATGACCATTTCTGATCACAGGTTCATCAACCACAACATTTAGTCAGGGAAAGTGAGGACAATGACAAATACTTTTGATAATTCCTGCTATCCGTTACGAGATACAGGATTGTGACCCCGTCCCAACTCTGGTCTATCCTTTCTGTAAAATGAAGAAGGATGATACCATCACATAATAACGACAGACTTCATAATTGTGGAGCCAGATAACCAGGCACATGTGTACCACTCTTTGCTCTAAACAGGAAGTGGATGAACGTGTAACCGAGCTGGGTAGTACAATGATTAAGACACTGACTTGCATTCAGGAGGAGGGGTAAAACCTGACGTACAGATTTAGGTTTCCGTTACAGATCAGAAAAGGAGCGAGTAGGAGCTGTTCCTCCAGTGCTAACGGGCTTCCTTCGTTCCCACTTTAATTTCGCGAGTATGACTGTGGCGCCGCGGTCGCTACATACTCGTCGACTCGTTCTCTCTTGCGGTAGCGTGCAGGAGTGTAAGGCTAGTCGTGACTGTCTTATTGTTAGTAAGAAAGAGGAGTACGCGATCTAGGCGAAATGACCTGCTGTCGGGATCAGATGGCCTCTAATGAAGCTGTGTTCTGTGAGACTGTGTGGGTATAAGTAGCAGTACAATTGCTGCAAAGTACTCTATTCCGTTAGAGGAGGAGCAATGTCTGCTATACGTTTCATGCAATAGTTCACGCTTTATAAGAAAAACATAAAAAATTCGTCCAGTGCAAAAAAGGTTGTATTCTACCTCCACCACTAGAAAACATACGTGCTACTTCAAATGAAAACTGGGTAAAGAGCATCACATTATATCCCTGAGACAAGAAGCGAGCTATTTCTGTATTCATTTGGTCATGGCAACTTGCGCTTTTGGGCTAACGGCGAGTTGTGTAGTTTGTCATTCATTTCTGCAATTTATTATAGTAATTAATCACCATTTAGAGACTGCACTTCATTCTCATGTCATGTTTTCTGGCACCATCTTTATAGATTCGGTGACGCCTCGAAAGTGTGTATATGTGAACGTAACTGTTAGACATTCTCTGAATAGATGTTAAATATTAAAATAAATTTACAGCAATCTTCGACAAAGTTTTACCTATATAAATATATGTGTAAACAGAAAAAATGTCACTGCTAACTGATCAGATATTATATTGGTATACAATAAATGTCTGTCTTTTAGGCTGGTCGGAAACTTTGTGACATTTCATCTTTCACTTTAGAATGACTATGAAACCGAAATCATGAATGTGTGAAATAAATGAATAATAATTTACATGTTAATGGCGGAAATTGTGTATGTAACGGGAACGCTGCGATTCCGTGGTTACACTTGTGAAATCTTGTGCTCGCTCTCCTTTCCGTGTGCGAGTTGAGTCCACTTGTGTACCCGACAACAGACTCGAGCCCGTTTTACACAAGCGACTCTCTGGTCAAAATCGACTACTCAGAGTTCGTGCACTTTTTATGCCTACTTGTAAATCAGCAACCAACCACGACGTGAGTGTGTCTGTGTCGTCAGTGATCCATAGACCGTGCCGAGTGAGAAGTTACAAATTTCCGAGTATGCTGCTCATCGCGCATGCGCTAAACGAGGAACTTTAGGTGCGTGTGCTTCAGGTAACGAGTGGACTGCGGCGGAAACTCATGAGTCGAGTCTGCGGACACACGCAGATGGCGAGTTTGGAGATGAAGTCACAGGACTCGCTGGTGAGTTTGACGCGAGTATACGGACCTCATTTCTGATCTCTAGCTTTTGCTAGTTTCACAGTATCAATTAAGGCAAATGCCAGGATAGTTTCATTGAGAAGGACAGGGACAATTTCCTTCCCCGCCTTTCGCCAATCCAAGCTTGCATTCTGTCATAATGACCTCATCATCAGTGAGATATCAAACCCAAATATTCATTTTTCTTGATTATGAACAGGTACTCTGATCTACAGGTCTAACGAGCGGAACTCTCCGGGCGAGCGGTTCTAGGCGCTTCAGTCCGGAACCACGCTGCTGCTACAGTTCGAATTCTGCCTCGGGCATTGATGTGTAGTTCTACGTCTAGGGGACTGATGACCTCAGATGTTAAGTCCCATAGTGCTTGGAGCCATTTGAACCATTTTTGGGGAACTCTCTCTATTCATGAATATGCCCCAAATTGGCTTACAAAGTGGCATTTGATTTGTTGAAAAGCCATTGTTATCCGTTAAACATACCTGAAAGAGATACATTCGGATGAGGTAGTGTCTGTAATGAGGCTGGATGCTATATTTTTATGTGGATTCACATACCAGTACACGAGGAACTTTAAGCGCGGTGGTCTGTAGGGATGGTCTTTTTATATCTCACCTCACTCGTGATGCTACATATTTCATATGAAGCTGACTTATCGTTTTGTACATTTCAGACAAGTTGTAAATAAATTATTTGCACAGTCGTCCCATGTATTCACACTTCCCCCTTCCTTGTGTTGCTCGAACTTGTGCTCTAATGACTTCATCTTCAGTTAGATGTAAATCCTCATCTTCCATCCTTTCTTCTTTTCGTCACACGTGCCACCTTTTTTGTTGCCTTTATTATTTGGTTTTACGTTTATTTGTGGAAACAATGTGCAGAACTATTCAGACAGATTGGAGCTCTAGTTCGTCGTTTCAGTATGTGTGATGAATTTTCGTCATATCTTCACTCTGTTAGTATTCATTTCCAGTAATTGCTGCGAATGTTTGTATAAGCCATGTGTTCATGGTCCCGACTAGTCTGGAATGTGATTTAATCACGGTAATTTGTACTAGCAGACTTTTTAGAACGGGGTAAGTAAGGGAATATCTATCAGTAGAACTTTTCAGGATTCAGAGTTACGTGTGGACATCCCACGGGAAGTGTTGCTGATCAGTCTTCGTGTCGACACGAGCACATTCCCAAACTCACGACAGTACAGTACAGTACATGCCCGAGGGTATTTCACACCAACAGTCCAGCGATTTTCTGTCCTATTCCATTCGCTTATCGAGCGAGAGGAAAACTACTGTATAAAGGGCGAACACGAGCGAAATTCAGAGATTTTCAGGAATGTTTTCTGAGTATTTTGGTATGACAAATCGGTGCACTGCGTTGGATCGTTCCAAAGTAATTTCAATTAAATTGTCCCCCCCCCCCCCATTTATCTTCGCATACGTATTACACTGAAAATAAGTGCACTACAGATGTCTAGTACTCAGTCATGAAGTTAGTGCACTTTTGCCTTTATTTGATACACGCAGTGACGTTACAGTAAAAAAGTACAACGGTGCCTAAGGAAAACACATCGCACTACCAGTTGTGCATATAGTATCAAGCCCGATTACCCGCAGACTCACGATGAGCCGACAGAAGTGCCCTTACCCCCACGTGCAATAATATTGTGGTCAACTAATACGATATGCGCTGCGTGTCTCGTTTGGATAATAGTCTTGTTCCGTTCACTCACGGTACCTGCTGTTAGCAACTGTAACCACTTTATGTGATTATGGAAGTAAGGTTCTGCCTTGTGCAGACACAAATTTGTGTTTGCTCAGGACAAAACCCATATTTGCGTAATTATGTATTAGTAAGCAAACGTGGATAAGAAGGGAGTTTCAACCACACGATGAATAAGCTACAACTTTACTCTCCGTCCTGAAGCTTGCACTAAGTATGGCTCGGTTGTGTCTAACGTTCGTATTTTAGTTTTACTGGTACGCTAAAGTGAACCACTGCAGTATGAATAAGCTTCTCACGAAGAGTTGGCCGATATGAATCCCGTCTATGGTTTCACTGAACGCTATAGAAGGGGGCACAGTACACTACAATGAGGTGACGGAAGTCATGGGATACCTCATAATATCGTGTCGGGCTTCCTTTCGGAGTGCAGCAACTCGACGTGGCATGAACTCAATATGCCGTTGGAAGTTCCATGGAAAAATATTGAGTCATGTTGCTCTACAGCCGTCCAGAATTGCGAAAGTGTTGTCGGTGCAGCATTTTGTGCACGAACTGACCACTCGATTATGTCCTATAAATGTTGGATCGGACTCATGTTGGGCGGTCTGAGTGGCCAAATCATTCGCTTGAGTTGTCCAGAATGTTCTTCAAACCAGTCGCGAACGACTGTAGGCTGGTGACATAGCGCATTGTCATCCAAAAAAATTTCCATCGTTGAGTGGCTATAAATCGTCTCCAAGCAGCCGAACGTAACAATTTTCAGTAAGTGATCGGTTCACTTGGACCAGAGGACCCAGTCCATTCCATGCAAACACAACCCACACCATTATGGAGCCACCACCAGCTTGCACAGTGCGTGGTTGACAATTTGGGTCCATGGCTTCGTGGGGTCTGCACCACACTCGAATCCTATAGTCAACTGTAATCAATTGAAATCGGGACTCATCTGACCAGCCCACTGTTTTCCAGTCGTCTAGGATCCAACCGAGATTGTGACGACCTCTGGAGAGGCGCTGCAAGCGATGTTGTGGTCGTAGCAAAGGGATTCGCGTCGGTCGTTTGCTGCCATAGTCCATTAATGCCAAATTTTTTCGCACTACCCTAACGGATACGTCCGTCGTATGTTGCACATTGATTTCTGAGGTTATTTCACGCAGTGTTTCTTGTCTGTTAGCAGTGAAAACTCTGCGCAAACGCCGCTGTCTCGGTAGGCCGTCGACCACTGCGTTGTCCGTGGTGAGAGATATTGCCTGAAATTTGGTATTCTCGGTACACTTTTGACACTGTGGACCTCAGAATTTATTGAATTTCCTAACGATTTCCGGAACTGACTGTCATATTCGTCTAGCTAAGACGCTTTCGCGTTGAAATTCTGTTAATTCCCGTCGAACGGCCATAATCACGCCGGAAACCTTTTCACATGAATCAAGTCAGTACAATAACAACTCCACCTATGCACTCTTCTTTCATACATTTTGTACGTCATGCTACGGCAATCTCTATACGTTCGTATCGGTATCCCGTAACTTCTGTCATCTCAGTATACACCAAAATACTTAGAAAATGGGACCGATGACCGTCGCAGTCTGGTCCCTTAAACCACCACAAACCAACCAACCAACTTAGAAAATATCCCTGAAGAACCTCTGAAGTGTTGTCAATGGAGATTAGGTTCACCCCGCATGTGCCTCTGTATACAACCCTGATCTCGCTTACCTTATTCTCATGATATCTACGCGAGATTTATGATGGCGGCAGCAGAACAGTCGCACAGCATTAATTTACCCAATAGGATTTTACGAGACACCGTCACTTTCTTGCTAAGAGTACTATTTAAGATCCCTGAGAAACTCTGTTACATTATGATATGGCCAATACCGACTTGCTACAGAGCTAACAGAGAATTTTTTAATTCGGTCCTTGTCTGTTGCCATGCTTACTTCACAAAATTTCAATACGGTGGAGAAGTAGTCGAGAACTGATCACACTAGCGTCTTATGTGAGGTTTCTGTACACATTCACTGCAGCTCCCCAGGACCCCTCCAATCAACCGAAGTCTTCATTTCGCCTTTCTTACTACCTGCAGACATTTAAGATGTTCTCCTCTAATCTTATAATCGGATACTATCGCATTATTTCCCTTTGTTGTAAGCACTGTCGTGTACTTATCCACTGGTGGATGATGATGATGATGATGATGATGATGATGATGATGATGATGATGATAGGCGCTTAACATCGTGGTCATCAGCGCCCGTACAGGTTCCTAATATTTCGATTTCCAGTCTCGGCACTGCTCGAATGATGATGAGGACAACACAAACACCCAGTCCCCGAGCGGAGAAAATCCCCGACCTGACCGGGAATCGACCCCGTGATCCAGAGGCAGCAACTCTAGCCACTAGGCCACGAGCTGCGGACTCCAGTGGTGGAGAGAGCTATCATACACCAAGTGGAAATTCTGTCCAAATCTTTCTGCTTTCCTTGACAGTCGTCCAACGACGTTCGTGTAGACAACAGCAATCTGACAGTGCTGCTGACATTACTTGGCTGTTTGATAAATCGTTTATGTATATTGAGAGCATTAACGCTTGTCTCGGAACACACTCGATGTTATTTTCGTTTCTGTTGAATGTGTGCCATCCAGTAGGCTTATAACGTACTGCTTTTTATTAGTCGAGTCATCCGCATATGCACAAAGATACTCAGTTTCATATTTTCAGTATTAATCAAGAATATGGTACTGACGAATGCTTTTTGAAAATGGAGGAAGACGTACTCTACCTATTCACTTACATCTGCTATTTGCAAGATATTTTGTGTGAATAAAGCAAACTTTTTCCTCACGAGTGGTTTTTTCCCTGCGAGTAGCTTCTTGTGCTTCATCAATGTGAAAATGTTGGAGCTTAAAATATGTTCTAGAACCTTACAACCGTTAACGATATAGGCCTGCAATTTTGTGCATCTTTCGTTTTGTCCGTTTACAAAACGGAAGTGACCTGCGTTATTTTCCAGTCATGTGGAACTATTCGTTGCGCTTGAGATTCTCAATAAACACGAACTAGGAAAGAATTTAATTCCGCAGCGTATTACATACAAAATCTTATAGGAATTATGTTCGGGCCTGGAGCTTTGTTCACTTTGAATAGTCCGAAGGAGGAAGAGGAGGAGATTAGTGTTTAACGTCCCGTCGACATCGAGATCATTAGGGACGGAGCACAAACTCGGATTAGGGAAGGATGGTGGAGGAAAGCGGCCGTGTCCTTTCTAAGGAACCATCCCGACATTTGCCTTAAGCGATTTAGGGAAAGCACGGAAAATCTAAATCTAGATGGCTGGACGCGCGTCTGAATCGTCGTCCTCAAGAATGAGAGTCCAGTGTGCTAACCATTGCGCGACCACGTTCAGTGAGTAGTCTGAACTGTTTGCAATGGCAGGGCTACCTGTTTCAATATGCAGTGTATGTAGTCAAACATTGGTAATGGCAGTACCCTCATGCATGAGTATAGACTGCGCAAAAGACTTATCACTTTTTGTAACCCTGTAATCGTCTCCCAAGTTTGCAATTTGGCTCAAAGATGCCTACACCCTTCCTCTGTAATGGTGCAAAAGCGTGGCGCCCTGAGACGTCACTCTCGGGCTCCGCGACGCTTCAAACAGCAATGTGTCGACACATGCGAAGAAAGGCCACAGCTCAGAACTTCACGTGTGCGTTTATGGTGTCACATTGGCACCAAATTTCACCACAATTCTGCCCAACGCCATCGTGGATGTGTCAGACGGTAGGAAGGTCGTCACAGCCCCTCTTATCCACATTTCACCCGTTATTTTGACGTCTCTGCGATGGAGGTCGAATCGCGACACCCAGCGTTGAAATCACGCCGTTTTCTTATGGGTGGCCAAGGAAAAAATTTCAGACAAAGATACACTACCGCTCAGAAACGAAACGAAAAACCATCAGGAGATGGCACAAAGGGCGTCAGTGAAAGCACCGTTTCTCTCAGGGCGTTGATTCCCGTACCCTAAACTAAGGACATCGTGATGCTGCAACACCGCTGAACGCGATCTAGCCCCTTTCGAGGGTAGTGCGACCGCAATGCTTGCTTTGGTATACAATGTGGAATCACTAGGTACCATTTAAAATCAATCGATGAAATTTGAACTTGATACGAAGCGGCAAAGGGTGTTTATGCTTTGATTTACACATGAATAAAATGGCAAAGGGTCCGTCTAAGACCCCCAGTTTGCCAACACCCTCAGTGCCACCCAAACACCTTTGTGTAGCATGTAAGAAATGTACCTGTCAAGTACTCCGACACCCATTCAGCTGAGTGGTGCCAGATTGTTGCTCCCACACCTGAGGACAGGAAACCCCACCTAAGGTGTGTCATAGGGGCTGCGTGCCCTCAGGTGCTAGAACAGCTCTGATCCACCACTCAGCTGAATCGATGTCTTAAGTCTCTCGAGGTACATTTTTAATGTTCTCAAAAACATGGGTGGCACCGACTGTGTTGCCGAACTGGGGCCTTTGAGGACCCTTCGCAATTGTATTCATGTACGTTTCAATGTTGCACCCGTCCATGATCATGCTACAGCTTGATCATACCACAGGAGGACGCGAAACGAGGGGGCTGAAAAAGTATAAACACCCTTTGCTACTTTGGATCACGTTCAAATTTCGTCCGTCGAATGATTTTGAACGCCCCCAAGTGGTTCCACCCTGTGTACAAGAGCAAAAATAGTGGTCGCATTACCTTCCAAGGGGGGTCAGATCACGTTCAGTGTGGTTGCAGCCCCACGATATCCTTAGCATACAATTGAATCGTCCGGGGGTGTCAGCAGTGTCGAACGTTGCCAAGAACATCGTCTTGTTGCTCATCGCACTGCGAGCTGTCGTTATCGACCGCGGAATGCGTGGAAATGAACGCCGCATGGGAAAGGATGGTTTCACTGACACCCTTTGTGCCACCTGCTGAGGGTTTTCCACGTGTATTCTGAGGTGCTGTGTATCTGAAATGTTTTCCTCGGCCAGATATAAGAAAACATCGTGATTTCAACACTGGACGTCGCGGTGTTGACCTCCACTGCAGAGGTGTCAAGAGAAGCTATGAGATGTGGGGATGGGGGATAGGGGAGTGACGACCTTCCCATCGTCTGATTAGTCCACACTGCTGTTGGACAAAATTTTGGTGAAATTTGGTGCCACTGCGGCAACATAAGCACACCCTTCACCTCACCTGAGCCTGCCCCCCGTAGCTGAGAGGTCAGCGCGCCGGACTATCAATCCAAAGGGCCCGGGTTCGATTACCGGCTGGGTCGGAGATTTTCTCCGCTCAGGGACTGGGTGTTGTGTTGTCCTAATCACAATCATTACATCCCCATAGACGTGCAAGTCGCCGAAGTGGCGTCAAATCGAAAGACTTGCACCAGGCGAACCGTCTACCCGACGGGAGGCCCTGGTCACACGACATTTCATTTTTTACCTGAACTTTCAGCTGTGGCCTTTTCTTCGCATGTCGCTGTTGCTGTTGGAAGTGTCGCCAAGCCCAGGGATGACATCGCAGGGAGCCACGCTTTTGCACCGTTGCAGAGAAAGGCAGTAGGCACCTTTGAGGAAAATTTCAGACTTATGCGTCACAATGGGAGACAATTACGGGGTTACTAAAAGTCATAAGTTCTTTTGCGCAGTGTATTTTTTTTTAAATGTAATAATAATGTTTGAGAGCTAATTGTTCAAGTGGCGCGTTTCCCACACGTTTAACAAATATATTTAACATTTTTTTACATTTTACACAAATACTGCGCGTTTAAAGCTGTTCTCTTCAGCTTGATAATGTTAGACTGTTTGCTGGACTGGGACTCAAATACAGATATCTGTATTTAGTGAGTAGTGCGCTTATTAATCGCGTCACTGACATGGTTTGACGAAGGTTTAACTTGCCATAGCCTTCTCCTAATTTTTCTGAAATTCACAGAATCTCTCCCATCCTGCTGTGGCATCTGCGCGGATTGGGGAGAACGGGAATTGGAGGTGGGAGAAAGATAGATACCGCCTATAGGAAAATTAAAAAGTCTTTTGGAGGAAAGAGAAGCAGCTGTACGAATATCAAGAGCTCAGATGGAAAACAAGTCCTAAGCAAAGAAGGGAAAGGTAAAAGGTGGAAGCAGTATACAGGGTCTTCAAAATAAGTGTCGAATACTTTGAGAGGTGGTAGTACTCATCGAAACAAGAAAAATGAGTACAATGTACTTTCTGAGATAAACACATGTTTATAGGAAGGGTTGCGGACATCAGCACAGTCATTACATTACAATGTGTCGGCAGGATATCATGGTGTCTTACTCACAGTACCCTACCAACCATCAGGCGGTCTGCAGTCAGTTGTGTGGTTAGAGTTGTGTTGTAGGCAACGTTAGTTTTCGTCGTGCTTGTGTGTTATTGTACAGCACTGTCTACCCTGAGTGCTTATAATTGTGTTTTACCCCATTCCAAACGCGGATTGACTTATGTGGTTACTGCTATTGTGCTGTTTGTACGTACAAATGGCGTAGTACATTTACGTCTTCTTTCTTTCATCACTTGTTAGCAGCAGAAGCCTTCTACTCGACAAGTGAAATGGCGGATACGATATTCTGCTGTGGTTTAAGAAATGGCCGTAGCTTGCGAACTTGTGCCCTCTGGGCTAGAAAATATCTGCAGCGCAGACTGGCCTCTGATAACCTGTTCGGCAGACTTCTCCAGCGTCTTTGGGTCACACATGCCCTTGCGCCTCATAAGACTGACTGTGGAAGGCCCCGCGCAGTCCTCACGTCTGACATCGAGGAGCGTGTGCTACGTTCGGTGAAAGAAACCCCTGGGACCAGTGTGCGACAATTAGCAGCAGCAGAAGGCGTGTTCTCTCTCTCTTATCTGGGGGTACCTAATGAGCAATTGCTGTATCCATATCATCTGCAGCGCGTTCAGGCCATAAGGCTACAGGATCATCATGGCAGACGACGGTTCTGTCAATGGCTGTTGCAGAGGTGTGCCGCAGATCCACTGTTCACATCCAATATTCTATTTACCGACGAGGCAGGGTTCACAAGAGGTGGTGTTGTGAATTTCCATAACCAGAATGTACGGGCAGATGTAAATCCCCAAGCAGTTCAAGAAAGAGGGAATCGACACCGATTCTCAATCAACGTATGGGCAGGCGTACTTGGCGATAGGTTAATAGGGCCATACGTGCTACCACAGAGGTTAACTGGGAGGGCGGGGGAGGGGGTACTATCTGGACTTTCTCATTAGCTTGTTGCCTACCTTGCTGAAGGCTGTGCCACTGGAGCAACAAATACAAATATGGGTCATGTATGATGGCAATTCAGCACACTTTCGTCACAATGTGCGCGAACAATTGGTGAAGACATTTCAGGACCACTGCGTTGGTCGGGAGGGGGGGGGGGGGGGGGGGAGGGCAAACTTGGCCTGCTCTTTCCCCATGCCTCAATCCCCTAGGCTTTCGGTTATGGAGCCACTTGAAGGAATTGGTCTACGCCACGCCAACCAACGCTGTGCGGACACTACAGGGTCGGGTCTTCAATGCGTGTCAGCAGGGACAACAACAATCGGGCATTCTTCACACGGTGCTTCATTCCTTACGCCGGAGGGGAGAGGGGTGCATTGTCATGAATTGACGCCACGTTGAACACCTCCGGTAAACATGTGTTCACCACAGAAAGTATGCATTTCCAGACCCATGTTTACTGGACTTATCTCAGAAAGTATGCATTTTCGGACCCATGTTTACTGGACTTATTTTACTTGTTTCGATGAGTACTACTACCTCTCAAAGTATTCGACCATTTTTTTAACACCCTGTATAGAGGGAGTATAAAAAGAAAATAAAGTAAGCCGGTATTATAGAAAGGGAATAGAGATTAGAAGAAGATGAGATGGGAGATATGATACTGCGAGAAGAATTTGACAGATCAGTGGAAGACCTAAGTCGAAACAACGCCCCCGAAGCAGACGACATTCCGTCAGAACTACTGATATCCTTGGGAGAGCCAACCATAACATAACTGTCCTAGCTGGTGTGCAAGCCAGACGATAGTTATGGGTCGAAGGGCATGAAAGATAACCAGTGTTTGAGAAGAGAATGAGACAGGATTGTAACCTGTCCCCGATGTTATTCAATCGGTACCTTGAGCAAGCACTGAAGGAAACCAAAGAAAAATGTGGAGAAGGAATTAAAGTTCAGAAATAAGAAATAAAAACTTTGAGGTTTACCGATGACATTGTAATTCTGTCGGAGATAGCAAAGCACCTGAAAGAGCAGTTGAGTAGAATGGACAGTGTCTTGAAAGGAGGATCTAAGATGAACAACAACAAAAGCAAAAGAAGGGTAATGAAATGTAGTCGAATTAAAACATTCTATGGTGAGGGAATTAGATTAGGAAACGACACATTAAAAGTAGCAGATGATTTCTGCTGTTTGGGCAGTAAAATAACGGATGATGGCCGAAGTAGGGAGGATACCAGATGTACATTAGCAGTGGGAAGAAAAGCGTGTCTGAAGAAGATAGATTTGTTAACATCGCAAATGGATTCAAATGTTAGGAATTTTTTTCTGAAGGTAGCATAGCATTTGGAGCGTAGCCTTGTATGGAAATGAAACTTGGGCCATAAACAGTTCAGGAAAGAAGAGAACAGAAGGTTCTGAAATGTGGTGCTACAGAAGAATGCTGAAGATTATATGCGAAGGTACTGTATAGCACTGGGGAGAAAAGAAGAAATTTTTGGCACATCTGCACTAAAAGAAGGTATAGTTTGACAGGACACGTTCTGAGATATCAAGGGACAACCAATTTAGTAATGGAGGGAAGTGCGAGTGTGTGATTTGGGGGGGGGGGGGGAGGGGGAGTAAATACTGCAGGGGGAGGCCAATACACACACAGTAAGCAGGTTCAAAACGGTGTAGATCGAGTAGTTGTTCGGAGATGAGGAGGCTTGCCCAGGATAGAGTAGCTTGGAGAGCTGCCTCAAACCAGCCTTCGTATTGAAGACGACAATAACAACAACAACAACAACAACAACAAAAACTCGTAAGAAAACTCGTACGAAGTAGGCGTTGGTACGAAAGCCCTCACATCGTCCTTAGTCAAACATGAATCAAGGAACACTTGATAAAGTAGGAGGGTGGTTTTGTTGTTGGTCCGAGCGGTGAAGTGAGCAGAAGAGGACACGGTACTGAAAAGGAGGTCACAGGCGGCGCTTGTATTTGCAGAGCAGTTTTTGGGCGGGCTGCAATATTGCGCTGCTGGGTCATCGACTGGCAGGCACGGGACGCGATCGTTACGAGCCAAAAGAAGAGCTAACTCGCTCGCTGCTGTGTAGTTGCATCCACTGTACGGCTCCGCTTTTCAGAGGACCACATCTCCTCTGATGGCCTGAATGCATTTCATAGCTACACAATACAGAACGCCCACGTAGAGCTGTTCCCCTCTCCTTTCGTTTCTTTCTTCTTCGTTTTGAGCGTTTCATAAACTTCAAGTCAAAGGTAACAAGAGCAGTGTACATGTTGGTAATGCACGTAAACTGTGCGATGCGGGACACGGTAGGAGGTGATCCAGTGTCCCACGTATTTTCTTTCAGTACACTTATTTTACTAATCTTTGGTGCAGAAAAATGCACAATGGTAAACAGCGAGAATGTTACGCGATGATGAATGCACTAATACAGCTGATGTATCTTGAGCAAGATGACTCCCTTCAGACAAAAAGAAACTCCAAAGGACATCTGCGACCATATTGGCTCTAAAAGGTAATACGCTTGTCCTTATTGCTACACTGAATTTACTTATCACGTAATGACGCGTTTCGGGAGAACCCCATCATCAGATCAGTGGCATGAAACATAGGATATATACTGAGGTGACAAAAGTCACGGGATAGCGATATGCATGTATACAGCTGGCGGTAGTATCGCGTACACAAGGTCTAATAGGGCAGTACAATGTCGGAGCTGTTATTTGAACTCAGGTGATTTATGTGAAAAGGTTTCCTACGAGGTTATGGCCGCACGACGGGAATCAACAAACTCTGCGCGCGGAATGGTAGTTGGAGATGGAAGCATAGGACATTCCATTTCGGGAATCGTTAGGGAATTCAATTTCCGCGATCCACAGTATCAAAAATGTGTCGAGAATATCAAATTCCAGGGATTACTTCTCACCACGGATAACGCAGTGGCCGACGCGCTTCACTTAACGACCGAGACCAGCGGCGTTTGCGTAGAGTTGTTAGCGCTAATAGACAAGCAACACTGCGTGAGATACTTGCAGAAACAAATGTGGGACGTACGACGAACGTATCCGTTAGGCTAGTGTGACGAAATTTGGCATTGTACTGTATTGTATTGTACGTTAACCGGGGACCTAGAAACGACGCAGCTGCAGTGGTTCACAACCCCACGACCACTACCGCAGTCCACTTCAACCCTCCGCCGCCCCACACCGAACCCAGGGTTATTGTGCGGTTCGGCCTCCGATGGACCCCCCAGGGAACGTCTCACACCAGAAGAGTGTAACCCCTATGTTTGCGTGGTAGACTGATGGTGGTGTACGCGTACGTGAAGAACTTGTTTGCGCAGCAATCGCCAACGTAGTGTAACTGAGGCGGAATAAGGGGAACCAGCCCGCATTCGCCGAGGCAGATGGAAAACCGCCTAAAAACCGTCCACAGACTGGCCGGTTCACCGGGCCTCTGCGCAAATACGCCAGGCGCATTCGTGCTGGGGACCAGGCGCTCCGCAGTCCGGAACCGTGCGACTGCTACGGTCGCAGGTTCGAATCCTGCCTCGGGCATGGATGTGTGTGATGTCCTTAGGTTAGTTAGGTTTAAGTAGTTCTAAGTTCTAGGGGACTGATGACCACAGCAGTTGAGTCCCATAGTGCTCAGAGCCATTTGAACCATTTTTCAACCAGGCGCTCCTTCCCGCACGGAAAGCCGTGCTTTAGACCGCACGACCAACCGGGCGTGCTAAATTTGGCATTAATGGGCTATGGCAGCGGGCGACCGACACAAGTGCTTTCGCTAACAGCATGACATCGCCTGTACCGCCACCTCTGGGCACGTGACCATATCGGTTGGGCCATAGACGACTGGAAAACCGTGGCCTGGTCAGATGAGTCCAGATTTCAGTTGGTAAGAGCTGATGGTAGGGTTCGAATGTGGCGCCGACCCCACGAAGCCATGGAACCAAGTTGTCAACAAGGCACTGTGCAAGCTGGTGTTGGCTCCATAATGGTGTGGGCTGTGTTTGCACGGAATGGACAGGGTCCTCTGGTCCAACTCGACCCATCATTGCCTGACAATGGTTATGTTGGGCTACTTGGTGACATTTTCAGCCATTCATGTATTTTACATTTCCAATAAGCGATGCAATTTTTATGTATGACAATGCGCCATGTCACTGGGCCACAGTTGTTCGTGATTGATTTCAAGAACATTCTGGACAATTCGAGAAAATGACTTGACCACACAGATCGCCCGACATGAATCCTACAGAACATTTATGGGACCGCTACGGTCGCAGGTTCGAATCCTGCCACGGGCATGGATGTGTGTGATGTCCTTAAGTTAGTTAGGTTTAAGTAGTTCCAAGTTCTAGGGGACTGATGACCTCCGCAGTTAAGTCCCATGGTGCTCAGAGCCATTTTTTGATGTTACGGAATTGTAAGTGAGATGAGATTGTTCATAGATTTTAACACGTTGCAATGTACTACCTTTAATATCCCACCTTATATCTTATGTTTCATGCACAGATCTGATGAGGGGGTTCTCCCGAAACGCGTTATGAGATGATTAACAAAGTTCTTTCATTTGGATTAACCTCCTCCATGTCAACCAGCATGGTTTCTGAAAACATCGTTCATGCGAAGCCAAATCTTGGTTTACTCGCAGGACATCCTGAAAGCCATGGATCGCACCACAACCTTTATTAACAAAAAGTACGAGCATTAGGGGTATCAACAACGACAGGATTTCTTGGTAAGGAGGTCTCAGCGTGTTATCTTGGGTGGAGAGTCATTGACAGAAGTATAAGTAACTTCAGTTATATTATTGGAAAGTGCTTTGGAACGCTTGCTGTTAATGCTGTACATTAATAGCTGCTTCATACTTTTCGCAGATGGTGTGGTTATCGATAATGAAGTAACGTCTAAGTCCAGTTACTTCTTAATAAGACTCTGAAATGATACAAAGATTGCCAACTTGCTTTAAACGTACAGAAATGAACACTGAGGTGAGAAAAGTCATGCGAAACCTCCTAATATCGTGTCGGAACTCCTTTTGCCCGGCGTAGTGCGGCATCTCGACTTAACACGGGCTCAACAAGTCGTTGGAAGACCCCTGCACAAATATTAAGAGATACTGATTCTATAGCCGTCCATAATTGCGAAAGTATTGCTGCTGCAGTATTTTGTGCACGAACTGACCTCTCGATTATGTTCCGTAAATGTTCGAGGGGATTAATGTCGAGCGCTCTGGCCAGCCAAATCATTCACTCGGATTGTCCAGAATGTTCTTCGAACCAAGCACGAGCAACTGTGTTCCGGAGATATGGTGCATTGTCATCCTTACAAATTCCATCGTCGAATGGTCGGCAAGTAACCGAATATAACCATTTCCTGTCAATGATTAGTTGAGTTCCACCAGGGTCCCAGTCCATTCCACGTAAACACAGCACGCAACATTATGGAGCCAACACCAGCTCGCACAGTGTCTCGTTCACAACTTGGGTCAATGGCTTCGTGGAGTTGGCGCCATCAGCTCTTACCAACTGAAATCGGGGCTCATTTGACACGGTTTTCCAGTCGTCTAGGGTCCAACCGATACGGTCACGAGCCCAGCGGAGGCGCCGGAAGCAATGTCGTGCTTTTAGGCAAGGCGTTCGCATCGGTCGCCTTCTGCAATAGGCCATTAACGCCAAATTTCGCCACACTTTCCAAACTGATACGTTCGTCGTACGTCCCATATTGATTTCTGCGGTTATTTCACCCAGTGTTGCTTGTCTGTTACCATTGACAACTCTACGCAAACGCTGCTGCTCTCGGTCGTTAAGTGAAGGCTGTCGGCCACTGCGTTGTTCGTGGTGAGAGGTAATTCCTGACATTTAGTATTCTCAGCACACTTTTGACACTGTGGATCTCGGAATATTGAAATCCCTAACGATTTTCGAAATGGAATGTCCCATTCACCTAGCTCCAACTACCATTCCGTGTTCAGAGTTTGTTGATTCCGTCGTACGGCCGTAATCTCGTCGGAAACCTTTTCACATGAATCACTTGAGTACAAACGACAGCTCCGCCAATGTATTGGTCTCTTATATCTTGTGTACGCGATTACACCGCCATCTGTATATGTGAATATCGCTATCCCATTACTTTCGTCGACTCAGTGTAAAACTGTGCCCTTTACGGGACGTAGAAATGTAGTATCCTACGACTACAACATCAGTGATTCACCATTGGACTCTAGCAACTCATGGATGTAAAAATTTGTGGGGGTATGAACTGAAATGGTCACATAGGCTCAGTCGTTGGTAAGGCTGGTTCATTGGCCGGATAGTGGGAAACTGCAGTCATTCTGTAAAGGAGACTGCTTACAAATCTCTTGGACGTCTCATCTTGTAGTATTGATAAAATGCGTGGGATCCATACCATATAAGACTAACAGGGGATACTGAACATACACAAAGAAAGAGTGACACAAATGGTGACAGGTTTGTGTGACTCACTGGAAAGCATCACGGAAATGCTGAAAAACCTGGATTGGTAGCCGCTCGAAGATAGGCAACAATTATTCCGAGGAAACCTATTTACAAAAGTTGCAAGACTCATTCGGGATGAAGTGAAGAATCTATAGATATGCTTTAGGCCTGTAGCTTCAGTCGATCGACTTATTCGGAAGATGACAGAGAAGTAAAGGCCTACTGTATGAGTTTCAGCGGAAGAATGGGAGTTTCTATAGATACATGCCCGAAACGTAATGGACTATGGAATAAGGTACGAAGTCCTCATGGTCACAAGGTGCATTTCGACTTTCATCATTGCCTCAGCAGATTCAAAAGGAGCCAGTAGCTTTAGAAATGTTGCAAATGGATTGTTGCTTGAACGCGAATATAGATATTTTGTTTGCATCCTCCAGTTAACTTTATTTTACACTAAAGCGCTTAAGAAACTGGTACAGGCATGCATATTCAAATACAGAGAGATGTAAACAGACAGAATACGGCGCTGCGGTCGGCAGTTCTTAGTTCTGTTACTGCTGCTACAACGGCAGGTCATCAAGATTTTAATGAGTTTGAACGTGGCGTTATAGGCGGCGCACTATCGATGGGACACAGCATCTTCGAGGCAGCGATGAAGTGTGGATTTTCCCATACGATCATTTCAAGAGTGTACCGTGGATATCGGGAATCCAGTAAAACATCAAATCTCCGACATCGCTGCGGCCAGAAAAAGATCCTGCAAGAATGGGACCAACGACAGCCGAAGAGAATAATTCAACGTGACAGAAGTGCAACCGTTCCGCCAATTGCTGCAGATTTCAATGCTGGACCATCAACAAGCGTCAGCATGCAAACCATTCAAAGAAACATCATCGATATGGGCTTTCGGAGCCGAAGGCCCTCTCGTGTACCCTTGATAAGTGCACGACACAAAGCTTTACGCCTCGCCTTATATTGGACTGTTGATGATTGGAAATATGTTGCCTGGTCGGACGAGTCTCGTTTCAAATTGTATCGAGCGGATGGACGTGTACGGGTATGGAGACAACCTCATGAATCCATTGACCCTGCATATCAGTAGGGGACTGTTCAGGCTGGTGGAGACTTGGTAATAGTGTGGTACGTGTGTAGTTGGAGTGATGTGGGACCCCTGATACATCTACAGGGTGGTCCATTGATCGTGACCGGGCCAAATATCTCACGAAATAAGAGTGAAACGAAAACCTATAAAGAACGATACTTGTCCAGCTTGAAGGGGGAAACCAAATGGCGCTGTGGTTGGCCCGCTAGATGGCGCTGCCATAGGTCAAATTACAATGAACTGCGTTTTTCTAAAATAGGAACCCCCATTTTTTATTACATATTCGTGTAGTACGTAAAGAAATATGAATGTTGTAGTTGGATCACTTTTCTCGCTTTCTGATAGATGGCGCTGTAATAGTCACAGACATATGGCTCACAATTTTAGACGCACAGTTGGTAACAGGTAGGTTTTTTAAATTAAAATACAGAACGTAGGTACGTTTGAACATTTTATTTCGGTTGTTCCAATGTGATACATGTACCTTTGTGAACTTATCATTTCTGAGAACGCATGCTGTTACAGCGTGATTACCTGTAAATACCACATTAATGCAATAAATGCTCAAAATGATGTCTGTCAACCTCAATGCACGTGTAACGACATTCCTGTCAACAGCGACGTAATGTTCGCACATGCATTGACAATGCGCTGACGTATATTGTCAGGCGTTGTCGGTGGATCACGATAGCAAATATCTTTCAACTTTCCCCACAGAAAGAAATCCGGGGACGTCAGATCCGGTGAACGTGCGGGCCATGGTATGGTGCTTCGACGGCCAATCCACCTGTCATGAAATATGGTATTCAATACCGCTTAACCGCACGCGAGCTATGTGCCGGACAACCATAATGTTGGAAGTACATCGCCATTCTGTCATGCAGTGAAACATCTTGTAGTAACATCAGTAGAACATTACGTAGGAATTCAGCATACATTGCACCATTTAGATTGCCATCGATAAAATGGGGGACAATTATCCTTCCTCCCATGATGCCGCACCATACGTTAACCCGCCAAGGTCGCTAATGTTCCACTTGTTGCAGCCATCGTGGATTTTCCGTTGCCCAATAGTGCATATTATGCCGGTTTACGTTACCGCTTCGTCGCTAAATAGAACACGTGCAAAAAATCTGTCACCGTCCCGTAATTTCTCTTGTGCCCAGTGGCAGAGCTGTACACGACGTTCAAAGTCGTCGCCGTGCAATTCCTGGTGCATAGAAATATGGTACGGGTGCAATCGATGTTGATGTAGCATTCTCAACACAGACATTTTTGAGATTCGCGATTTTCGCGCAATTTGTCTGCTACTGATGTGCGGATTAGCCGCGACAGCAGCTAAAACACCTGCTTGGGCATCATCATTTGTTGCAGGGCGTGGTTGATGTTTCACATGTGGCTGAACACTTACTGTTTCCTTAAATAACGTAACTATCCGGCGAATGGTCCGGACACTTGGATGATGTGGTCCAGGATACCGAGCAGCATACATAGCACATACCTGTTGGGCATTTTGATCTCAAAAGCCATACATCAACACGATATCGACCGTTTCCGCAATTGGTAAACGGTCCAGTTTAACACGGGTAATGTATCACGAAGAAAATATCGTCCGCCCTGGCGGATTGTTACGTGATACCACGTACTTACACGTTTGTGACTATTACAGCGCCATCTATCACAAAGCGAAAAAAGTGGTCCAACTAAAACATTCATATTTCCATACGTACTACTTGAATATGTAATAAAAAATGGGGGTTGCTACTTAAAAAAATGCAGTTGATATCCGTTTGACCTACGCCATCTGGTTTGCCGCTTCCAGCTAGACGAGTTTCGTTCTTTGTAGTTTTTTCGTTTGATGCTTATTTCGTGAGATATTTGTCCCGGTCACTAGCAATGGACCACCCTGTATATACGACTCTGACAGGTGGGACGTAAGTAAGCATCTTGTCCGATCACCTGCATCCATTCATGCCCATTGTGCATTCCGAGGGACTTGGGTAATTCCAGTAGAGCAGTGCGACACCCTAGACGTCCAGAATTGCAGCAGAGTGGCTCCAGGAACACTCTTCTGAGTTTAAACACTTCCGCTGGCCACCAAACTCTTCAGACGTGAACATTATTGACCATATCTGGGATGCCGTGCAACGTGCTACTCAGAAGACATCTCCAACCCCTCGTAGTGTTACGGGTTTATGGACAGCCGTCTAGGATTTATGGTGTCAGTTCTCTTCTGCACTATTTCAAACATTAGCCGAGTCCATGCCACGTCGTGTTGCGGCACTTCTGTGGGGGCCGTACACGATATTAGGCAGGTGTAGCAGCTTCTTTGGCTCTTCAGTGTATGACCTCATTCACTGTAATTTTAATGATGGTTGTATCATTGAGACAACTCAGTTTAAACATGGATCATGATTTTCCCATGTCGTTGTGTATTGGTTTATTTTAATAACCTTTGTTCAGTCTGACGACCTTTACTCTGTTTTCCATCTATCCAGTGCATTGTTTTGAAGTGACAAAGTTTTTAATAATCGTTTTCTTCTGTTTTTTATGGCTGCCTAATTACTATCCCTTCTATGTAATGTTCATAACATAAAAATGTTTTATCATCATCACATTTAACACTAAATGACTGAGGATACAATTTTAACAAAAATACTGAGAGGAGGCATGACTTTCCTAAATTACATCATGTGAAACCCTTTCTCCTGTACTTCTCAAAATGGCTTCACGATTGAATCGCAGTTCTGAACTATAGTCACAATGCAAGTATCTCTGAGTTTTATACGAACGAAATTGTTTCTGTACTATTTTTTGAGACTCCTGGTTGGAGGCTGTTGTTGAGTAGATAGTTATAGTTAGGTTTAGTGTCAATGGAGCATTCCAGTGGACAACTTAGTGGATGCGTGATGGACTAAGAATTCAGAGATTAGGTATTCGTTCTATCTTTGATGTAAAGATTTTTCTGGGCACTTATAGGGTGACAATTATCGAATTATATGAAACAAACGCGTCATGACTTCTGAACGGTTTGTGTTAGGACGTTCAAACTGCATGGCTGGCCGCGGGGCAAGATGGGAATTACGTGGGTTGCCCAGAAAGTAATGCACAGCGTTTTTTTTCTGGGCCGAAAACAATGCTGCGAATGCGAAACGTTACGTATGTATTATTTGAAGTCTCCTGAGTGACAGATAGCGTAGCTGCAGAACTGTTTCAAAATGACATCTGTAGGTAATGTACGTTACAAGCAACGTGCCGTCATTGAATTTCTCACTGCAGAGAAAGATACTGTGGGGAATATTCATAAACGCTTGTGAAGAGTGTATGGAGCATCTGCTGTAGACAGAAGTACAGTTAGTCGCTGGACACGGAGGGTGATGTCTTCAGAAGGCGGTTCGGCGGAACTCCACGATTTGCGGCGGTCGGGGAGACCATCCACGGCTGTCACACCTGACGTTGCAGCGAGCTGATGTTGTCATTCGCGAGGACAGACGCATTACGACTCGTCGGTTGCTGCTGCATCTGTCAATCAGCAGTGGATGCAATTATCCGCACTCTTGGACACTCAAAAGTGTGTGCAAGATGGGTCCCAAGGTACCTAACGGTGGACCAAATATCGCACAGAGAAAACATTTGTCTTGATTTGTTGCAACGTTTTGAGGCTGAGGGGGAGGCCTTCTTGTCCCGGATTGTGACAGGTGATGAAACCTGAGTTCACCGTTTTGAGCCCCAAACAAAACAACAGTCGATGGAATGACCCCATTACCACTCCCCAAAAAAGAAAATATTCAAAGCAACTGCTTCCTCCGGTTAGGTCATGATCACCGTGTTCTGGGACTGTGATATTCTCACTGATGTGATGCCAAGAGGCGGTACCATTAATTCAGAAGCATATGTCAACATATTAACAAAACTCAAGACGCGCTTCTGGCGACTTCGGCGCCACGGCAACCGAGGAGATGTGTTGCTGCAACACGATAACGCTCGGCCTGTCACACGTCTGAGAACAGCTGAACACATCGCAAAAAAGGGTTGGACAGTGTTACCCCATCCACCGTACAGCCCCGACCTAGCCCCCACAGACTTTCACTTGTTTGGGCCATTAGAGGATGTCATTCGTGGAAGACATTTTGAGGATGATGAGGAGGTGATTCACGCACTGAAGCACTGGCTCCGCCACCAGGACAAGGATTGGTACCGACAGGGCATACACACCCTTGTTTCGCGCTGGAGGAAGAACACAGAACGCCGGCCGGGGTGGCCAAGCGGTTATAGGCGCTACAGTCTGGAACCGCGCGACCGCTACGGTCGCAGGTTCGAATCCTGCCTCGGGCATGGATGTGTGTGATGTCCTTCGGTTAGTTAGGTGCAAGTAGTTCTAAGTTCTAGGGGACTGATGACCTTAGAAGTTAAGTCCCATAGTGCTCAGAGCCATTTTTGAAGAACACAGAACGGGATGGAGATTACGTGGAAAAGTGGGATATGTTGATAAATCATCATTCCTTTGTGTGTGTAATTCTCATTATGTTCAATAAAGCATTGTTGAAAAGGAAAAACGCGGTGCATTACTTTCTGGGCAACTCTCGTATATGGTTTGATTTAGCGACGAAGCCCATTTTCATTTGGATGGGTTCGTCAATAAGCAGAATTGGTGCATTTGGGGGACTGAGAATCCGCATTTCGCGATCCAGAAGTCTCTTCACCCTCAACAGGTGACTCTGTGGTGTGCAATGTCCAGTCACAGAATAAGCGGTGCGATTTTGGAAGATGATTTCAGCCCCATTATCCTAAGTGAGCCTGATTTTGACAAGATGTGGTTCATGCAAGACGGAGCTTGACCCCATCGAAGCAGGAGAGTGTTTGATGTTCTTGAGGAGATCGTATTCTGGCTCTGCGGTTCCCAGAGGCCACTAGTATGGTCCTCGATTAGCGGCCATATTCTCCGGATCTGATCACACGAGACTCCTTTTCGTGGGGCTGTATTACGGACAAGGTGTACAGCAGTAACCCCAAAACCATTACTCAACTGAAAACAGCCATTCAGGAGGCCATCGAAAGCATCGATGCTCTGACACTTCAGCGGGTCATGCAGAACTTCACTATTCATCTGTGCCTCATCATCGCCAATGATGGCAAACATATCAAATATATCATAATCTAAATCCCAAAATCTGTAGTGACGTTTACATGTTGAATAAAGTGTGTGCACGCCGTAGTTTGTAACTAATTTACATGTCTTTTTCATGTAGTTCAAAAATTGTCACCCTGTAAGGTGATTCTCATCTCCGACAATGTATCGTGTAATGTAAAATATACACATCAATGTTCGAAACTCACTTAAAAGTGTAGAATGTTGCTGTTGTGTACATGGCTCTAGACTTGCCGGCCTCCAGAGAGAGTGGACTACTGTGCTTCCGCCAACGGGCACTAAAGATGATGTGCTGCAGTCACTCTCTCAGTTCCTGCAATTCGCCTGCTGCCTGCGCTGCCAGCAGTTTCTGCAATTACGCTATGGAGCACAGTTCCACGAATTCCGTTCAGGAGACCACAGTTCCGACTTAGCAGTCGCTATTTACAGAGGAACAGAAACAGGAAATACGAGATTCTCCGTAATTACTTTCAGCCATAGTGACAATATCATAGGTTGCCGAGAGGCAGCAAATTTATTCAGATTTCATTGTGTTAGGGATTGGACTTCAAGTTCTATGCATCAAATTGTTACCAAACTTAAGTGTAATTTTGTATCGTAACAATGAATGTATGTTATTGATAATTTCTGACTGGGTTGTCTCATTTCTGTAATACACTCCTGGAAATGGAAAAAAGAACACATTGACACCGGTGTGTCAGACCCACCATACTTGCTCCGGACACTGCGAGAGGGCTGTACAAGCAATGATCACACGCACGGCACAGCGGACACACCAGGAACCGCGGTGTTGGCCGTCGAATGGCGCTAGCTGCGCAGCATTTGTGCACCGCCGCCGTCAGTGTCAGCCAGTTTGCCGTGGCATACGGAGCTCCATCGCAGTCTTTAACACTGGTAGCATGCCGCGACAGCGTGGACGTGAACCGTATGTGCAGTTGACGGACTTTGAGCGAGGGCGTATAGTGGGCATGCGGGAGGCCGGGTGGACGTACCGCCGAATTGCTCAGCACGTGGGGCGTGAGGTCTCCACAGTACATCGATGTTGTCGCCAGTGGTCGGCGGAAGGTGCACGTGCCCGTCGACCTGGGACCGGACCGCAGCGACGCACGGTTGCACGCCAAGACCGTAGGATCCTACGCAGTGCCGTAGGGGACCGCACCGCCACTTCCCAGCAAATTAGGGACACTGTTGCTCCTGGGGTATCGGCGAGGACCATTCGCAACCGTCTCCATGAAGCTGGGCTACGGTCCCGCACACCGTTAGGCCGTCTTCCGCTCACGCCCAAACATCGTGCAGCCCGCCTCCAGTGGTGTCGCGACAGGCGTGAATGGAGAGACGAATGGAGACGTGTCGTCTTTAGCGATGAGAGTCGCTTCTGCCTTGGTGCCAATGATGGTCGTATGCGTGTTTGGCGCCGTGCAGGTGAGCGCCACAATCAGGACTGCATACGACCGAGGCACACAGGGCCAACACCCGGCATCATGGTGTGGGGAGTGATCTGCTACACTGGCCGTACACCACTGGTGATCGTCGAGGGGACACTGAATAGTGCACGGTACATGCAAACCGTCATGGAACCCATCGTTCTACCATTCCTAGACCGGCAAGGGAACTTGCTGTTCCAACAGGACAATGCACGTCCGCATGTATCCCGTGCCACCCAACGTGCTCTAGAAGGTGTAAGTCAACTACCCTGGCCAGCAAGATCTCCGGATCTGTCCCCCATTGAGCATGTTTGGGACTGGATGAAGCGTCGTCTCACGCGGTCTGCACGTCCAGCACGAACGCTGGTCCAACTGAGGCGCCAGGTGGAAATGGCATGGCAAGCCGTTCCACAGGACTACATCCAGCATCTCTACGATCGTCTCCATGGGAGAATAGCAGCCTGCATTGCTGCGAAAGGTGGATATACACTGTACTAGTGCCGACATTGTGCATGCTCTGTTGCCTGTGTCTATGTGCCTGTGGTTCTGTCAGTGTGATCATGTGATGTATCTGACCCCAGGAATGTGTCAATAAAGTTTCCCCTTCCTGGGACAATGAATTCACGGTGTTCTTATTTCAATTTCCAGGAGTGTAGTACCGTCATGTCAAGTAGGTGTTAAGCAGGTTTTAACTAGCGTGTTTACTGCCACCTGTTTAGTGAACTCTAGTAGAAATACGTTTTCTACCACTGTGGATGTTTGGGCTGAACTGATAGCAACATGCAGCTGCAACATCTCACAGCTGCAACGTTGGAATCCTGGGCGTAGAGTTTTCTAGGGTTTAGTAGGAACTCTTCACTATGGAGTAAGTGATGATAAAATATACAGTGGCTTAAATATCAGACAGAATCCATCACCAAAAAGAACTCACAAATTTCCAAAACTGTGTAAGGTATGTCACCCAGTTACAGAGTGTTGCGTGGTTGATGAATCCCGATACCTTCTTCATCATGCCGATGGGAGCCCGCGAATCCGTCGTCTTTCAGAGGAACAGCTCCTTGACACCTGTACTGCAGGACGGAGACATCTATATAAATGGAGCCAGGGACGAATGCACGCCTGAAAAGATGCAAGGAAGGAGTACGGTGTCACGCTAACGTTGATCGGTGAGTGCACAGTCTTAGACATAAAAACTGACCGCCGGCCGGTCGCCACAGAGACCAAGTCCAAGGTGTTCACTTAAGGTGGCCAATAAAACCGACCGCCTCTGCCAACACTAAGTCCGCCAATCTGCACAATCTGGCAACATTGTAAGATGTGGAAGTGTCAGGAGGAAGTATTACCTACTTACGAGAGTATGTCGTGGTGTGGGAGCCTGTGGTCTAGTGGTAATCGTAGTGCATTCAGAAATTATAGTCGCGTGTTCGCGTCCGATCGTACCTTTTCTTTCACATTCTACCCACCAGTAGTAACACATACTTTCAGAAACTATTCTGCAGGACAGCTCGTGACTGCGTCGCTATCACAACAGCTGACGCTCGAGTGTTTCCTCGCGCTGCAGCGGCTACCGGCCACCGGCCAGACGCTAACCGCAGCCTGAAATCGGGCGCCGCCCAGGTGAACGGGGCGCGACGCTGTCAGTGTATGTATCAACTGTCATTTTCGAATCTGAAGTTCTAGTTATCACCTTGCAGTTAACCGTTGGATTTCTTGAAAATCATGAACTACGATTAAGTGCCGTAAAATTGGGTCGCAAGTGGAAAAAGATGTAACATCTGCAACACAGTATTTACTTTTGGTATAACAGCGGGCTGAATGCAGAGGAGCCAGCTCGAAAGACTTGAACAGTGTGTAGAGCGAGTGCTTTTGGGAAAAATACGTCAGAAAAAGATATTCTTGTTTCAACAAAGATCATTCTGGCGTGAATGATTCTCCACATTAAGGAAGTCTCGACTACTAATATAAGTGATGGATTACCATTTAACCATTATGCAACATTTGCATTCAATAGGCAAGGCTCAGAAGTCTGGTGGAGGAGTACTGCATGCTCTAATTCGAAACAACAAAAATCAACACAGTGACTATTATTGAACTTTTGCTTCAACGTCATCAGGTCGCTCATTGAGCATTCCTAAGCAATACTGTTGCTGGTAAAGAGTTATGACGCCTTTATCGTTAACTTCCTAAGATGAAATGAAAGGTTGAGCTCCACCAAAAGATGCAAACTCGAGCAAAGAGTAGTGTGAAGACAATGTTTGCCATCTGATAGCTCCAAATGTGTGTTTTGCACTACGAATTCTGCCCCAATGGTGTGTCCATGACTGGAATTGGTCCATCAGCTGGAATTTGTTGCCAACAATTGAGACACCTTTCGGTCGCAGCGTAAGAAAATCGACCGGCAAAACTACATCACGTGTGCCACTGCATGATAACGCACTCTGTTGATTTGAGGAACAAAACTATTAGGAGATGATAGAGAAGTCATCTCTCAGGCCCTTCTCCCTTCGATCGTACACTCGTAAAATTTTCCCTTTCCCGCTCTTGATCTATCAATCGTCATGGCAATTCATTTCTAGACGAAAATGGACTACACTGGTTTAATGACATCGTTAGAACCAGTAGGTTTCTACAGGAGTAGAATTTGTAAACTACTTTCTCATTGTCAGATTGTTTGCGATATTGTGAAAGAATATACTGTTGCTGTTTAATTTCTCTTTGATGATTACTGTTATGTTCAATAAAATAATGGAAAATGTAATTAAAATATTCACTGTACTAATAAACATTAAATTCAACTTACTATAGAAACATCACGACGGCAGTCTATCTTAATTAAGCATTAAGTGTCTGTAAGACGATTGTGCCTTTTTTTTACACGAATTAATGGGATATTACCGACTTTTGACTTCTAAAGGGTCTGTATTTACTTCATGTGCTGTATCATACTCAAGGCTGTCACAGGGCGTTAAAATACAGCTATAGCTGCAGATGAAAATTTGTGCCTGACCAGGTTCGAACCCGGATTCGTGGTGTCTTTTCTTTCGGACATGTCCGACAGAACAAACACCACACATATATGCATATACATGGTCTTTCAGGAGGAATAGTAGATATTTTAGCAGGTGGTAGTATAGACGAATTGCATAAAAAATTCCATATACGTGTGTCCACTTTTTATTGAGTACAGAGATACAGCTGTTAGTATCTGACCCTAACAAACTCAAAGCAAAGGCAAATGAGAACGTTGAAAGTTGATTTTCAAAAATTCCCCCACCAACTTCAGTGCATTTTTGACTTCTCTTGATAACACCACGTGTAGCTCTTCTGAGGTCGTCTTTGCGTTCTTTTATGAGGGTTTCACTATTCATAATCCGAACGATGAAATCGGCTCTTGGCTTTACTTTTTCTTTGTACATTTCGCCTTTAAACCATCCCCACAGCTGGCCGGTGTGGCCGTGCGGTTCTAGCCGCTTCAGTTTGGAACCGCGTGACCGCTATGGTCGCAGGTTCGAATCCTGCCTCGGGCATGGATGTGTGTGATGTCCTTAGGTTAGTTAGGTTTAAGTAGTTCTAAGTTCTAGGGGACTGATGGCCTCAGATGTTAAGTCCCATAGTGCTCAGAGCCATTTGAACCATCCCCACAGGCAAAAATTCAAAGAGATAAGGCCTGGGGACCTTGGTGGCCACGAAAAGTGCCCATATGTACTGATACATCTTCCGGTAAATGTTAGGCTTGGATCATGTGTCACATGACGACTAGAAAAGTGCAAGGGCCCCGTCATGCTGGAGGAACATATCCATTCTTGTAGCCAAAGGAACCTCTTCCAATGATGCTGGAAGCTCATTTTCAAGAAAGTGTAGACGATGGGGTCCTGTGAGGGCCAACAAACGAAACGAAAATGCGTTGAACCTTGCTGTATGTAATCAATAAAAATTGGACGCATGTTGTATAGAATTTTTTCTGCAATTGTCTATACTACCAACTCCTACAATATTTCCTCCTGAAACATCCTGTATTATTATTCAGACGCACGTCATTGTGTGAACCTTCGCGGGAATACAGTGTGACTGCGAGTGAGTGGAATAATGGACGGGGGTTACCGCATATGTGGTATGTGGCAACGACGGGAATTTGTGTCCGACGAGGAGCATGTATAGATATGTCCTGCAGGGAGGTCGGTTGCTGTGTCCGGATAGTGCAATGGTCAACGCGTTTGCCTAGTAAGCGGCAGGTCCATGTTCGCACCCTGGTTGGTCACAAATTTTCATCTACCGTCGTTGGTGTATTTCAACGCCCTGTGACAGTCTGGACGTCTGTCCTTCGATATTTCAGATGCAATTGATTTTTGAGGCAATACAGGTGATTTGTGAACATTTGTCTTGCTATTAATGTAACGGTACTTCAGCGGCATCCATTCCTTATACATTGATTTGTGATGGCGCTAACCCATGTCATATATATGCGAATCAGATTGTAGCGCATATTTAGTCAAATAACGAATGGTCAGTATACAAGTATTTATGAACAGTAGATGCAGGATTGCAGCGAGGTGATCACTTAACCAAGTGCAACATAGAGTACCTGTGTAGTGAGTCATCTTAGCTGCATAGCTGACGCTAATATTTTTCAAGCAATTGACTGCAGAATTAATGTAATACCCGCACAATGATCTCTGTAGTCATACTGTATCACTAACAGCTCGTGAATGGAGTACTACGTTCGTTAAATCAGATTACTCACGGTGATGCCAAATAAAGAGAAACGACGACGCCACCACACTATCCTTACTTAGGTAGTCAGCGCTAGATTATGTGCACCACCATTAACGTTACTGTAAGCAGTTTGACAGCATAATAGCACCACATCCACTGACAACCTGTACCATTATCATCACACAGTTGTGACTCGCACTGATTACAAGTTGCTGATGTTTGTCAAGAATGTGAAGTTCCATTTGCATCACGCCTAGGACAGACAGATCCCCAAATAACAGTAATAGGTTACCCAGCGAAGGGAAGAGTCTACGTATTGTCTCGAGTTTTTATAGTTTGATATTAACGTAGTTCCCGATGGTTTCACACGAACAGGTCTTTTGGCTATCAGAATACTCATATGGGAATTATCAAAGTGTAATTGCTAGAACGCTCAACTACCTTCATAACACCTCATTTTGGATTGAATATGACTCAGAAAGCGCCGTTAATTTGACGTTTCCTTCCGTCTCCTGACGTTTTATTAGATGAAGTCTGAAGTGCACTCACAGTTGTGTTGCATGTCGTATGAATTCTATAAAGTGTTGTGACAGCTGGCAGTAATTGCTTAATGTGCAAATATCTCCACTGCTCTAGGGGAATTCGTCTTTGTTGCATTTTTTCCATGCCGTTATTAGCTCAATATTATAAGTCTCATTGTGCTGAAGAACTTGATGTCCGCAAGTCCTTGAATTAGAATCTGCGAGCGGTAGTATTGCATTAAAAGAAACAGACTTTTGGACAAATGAATGGAGAGCTCCCTGCTTTTTGCGTTTCCGATAAGGCCTACCGCAAGAATCTGGTGTCATATTATGCTTCAGGACCCTAAACTATTTATTTTTTCATTTCATACTAAAGCAAAAGCTATGATATGAGAAGAGGAAATGATATATGCTTCTCAGAAACTTTAGTTTTTGTGTTTATTTTCTCATTTCATACTAAAACAAGGGCGTTGATATGTGAGGAGGAAATGAAATACACGCTTCCAAGCCATAATTTTTCGTTGTGTATTACTACTGGGTGCATGAAAGCTCTGCAGTTAGTTTCTGTGTTGGATAAGCTTTGATATCACCTCACATTATTTTGAGAGAAGGTTTATATTTTTTGGGATTGAAATAGTGTGGACATTTCACCAATGGTTAATATTTTGATGACTAATGGCATGATACCGATTCCAATAGCTCCATGGCACCTGTGAGTAGTGTCTCACGTCGGTTACTATAAGAACATGCTGGCAGTGATGTCCACTCACTGCATTGAGAGTCAAGGTGATTTCTTTCTGTTTATGGCATAGCGTCTTCTGCATTGTCCACGCTCAGCCAACAGAAACAAATCGCGGTGGCATTGGGCACTGCTAATAGCTGCATTTATTGCGAGCCAGATATTATGGAGTTAATACATCTTACTTACATAACGTAATATGCAGGACATGGGTTGGGTAAAAATTCAGTTTGTAACTTTCCATCGTATTAAAATACTTTACAGTTATATTTGATGTAATATTTATCCATAATCATTGATTCCAGTCAGAGTGACGACTGCTGTCTGTTGAACAACACATGCGCCAATCAATTACTCAGTTGGCGTCGAGTGGGTGAGATTTTTCAGTTACCTTGCATTGCAAGATTTGTGAAGAGGAGACTGAAAGTAAATGGCCTTGTATGATAAAGAGCCGCAACAAAGCAAAGCTTGGCCGATTATCAGATAATTGTCCACATGGGTTTTGTAGACGAGCATATTTTTAGTAACCTACCCACCCACCATCATTACGTAAGATTTCTCGAAGGCGGCGGAGTATTGATTCCACTAAGGTCCTCGATAGTGTAGCGTAATTGTTTACTTCCCACCATACGTTTTCTATATTCGTCTAAAGGCCACTTGCATTTGTAGATCCACATGGCAACGACCTCGTTACCTCTGCCCGCATATTCTCTATCGGGTTGAGGTCCGGTGATCGTGGAACAAACGGCAACAGCTTTATCATCTCTTGGCCCTGAAACCAACCTAGCATTGCTCTGTTCTGATGGATGGGGCTGTGCTCCTGTTATAAGTTGTTATCTCGTTACTTCATATATTTATATTTAAATAACATTTTGTAATAAGCACACAGAGTTAGTATTTTCCGTAGTGTTTAAGAATTCAGGCCCTGTCATAGATAAGTGATCTAGATTCAACAGTCCGATTAGGAATGTGGTTTAGCGAGTCTATCAAATGATGAGAGTCGTAATCGGAAATACACATTAAGACTGACTGGCTGAATCAGATTAGAACGATCTGATATCGAACGGAACTTACAGAAATAGAATAATCTGTACGTCTGTATTGCAACAATGCCGCGCACGTAAATTCCTTTGATGGAGTAACAGGGAGCAACTGTCTAAGAAAAAGTGAGCAATGTAACGTAATTGTAACCTATATTTTTGTTTTGCAAATATTGACTCGAACAAAACTCCCGTATTTCAGTGGTGGGAAGATAACACCATATCGGATTTGCTGTCGACATAATAATAATAATAATAATAATAACAACAATAATAATCCCGTATGAGGTTGTTAGATCCTCCATCGGGAGCCTTCCCAGGTGGCAGATAGGGGAAAGCCTCCCAGATATGGGTGGTAACAAGGAAATTAAATACTTGGGGTGGACCAAATACTAACACACTCCTCAACGGCTGTTCAACCCATTGAATCCAAAATCCAGACACGTCTAAGTGAAAATCACCGGTACTCCTGTCACCGTCTGTTAGCTCAGTGAGCTCGGCTGAAAATATTTGGTTCCAAAGGCTTCAACAACTTCTGTCCTATCCGGTCCTGGTATCATCGAGGCCAACCAATGACACACAAGCAAACATGAACTTTGCAAGTAAATTCAACTTTATCCCAGGTTGTACACAACCCGCCCGTCGACAGACGGCATCTGGACTTTCGGATTCTGGGGAGTCCAGGCTAGCACAGCAGAGAATATCAGAGATCTCTGGTAAACTACCCCACAAGCAGAAGATATTCATTGGAACACTAAATGTCAATACATTGATCCAAAAAGGAAAATTAAATAATCTCACATAAGAAATCGACTGACAAATAAATCTCATCCTTGCTCTTCAAGAAACGTCATTAACTGACAATTAAACCTTTCATTATAGAACCTATCGCCTCTTCAAGAGCAAAACAGAACAAAAGGTAGCCAAAGGCGCACCAATCTTCGGCATGGCATTTCTCGTACACAGATCCATCATCAACTCCGTCAAAGAATTCACACCCATCAACAATCGACTGATGACTATGCGCATTCAGAGCCCCAATAAAAAATATACCATCATCAATTCACATATCCCAACAACATCGAAAAAAGAAAAACCCCAAAAACGTCGAAAAATTCTGGAACACACTCGAGAAAACCATGAGCAAAATTCACCAAGATGATGCGAAAATCATAATGGGAGATTTCAACGCTCAATTTGGGATAGAAAAAAACCTATAGAAAAATCACCGGTAAAAATTCAGCACACCGAAAAACTAACACCAACGACACACGTCTGATTGACATTTGCTAAAAATTCAACCTCGAAACGAAAAAAGAAAAACAGTCCCGAGGTAACATGCTTGTCTGCCAGGTGCAAGCTGCTTTCGTTCGTCTTTATAGACTCGCTGAAAGTCAGAACGATGTCCACCCCTTTAGAAAAAAACCAGTCCCGAGGTAACATGCTTGCCTACCAGGAGGTTCGAATGGCTCTGACCACTATGGGACTTAACATCTGAGGTCATCAGCCCCTAGAACTTAGAACTACTTAAACCTAACTAACCCAAGGACATCACACACATCCATGCCCGAGGCAGGATTCGAACCTGCGCCCGTCGCGGTCGCGCGGTTCCAGACTGTAGAGCCTAGAACCGCTCGGCCACTCCGGCCCGCGCTGAAAGTCAGAACGATGTCAAAAGTCGGTAATACCCTATTAATTCGTGTTAAAATAGGCACAATCGTCTTACAGACACTTAATGCTTTATTAAGATAGACTGCCGTCGTGATGCTTCTATAGTAAGTTGAATTTAATGTGTATTAGTACAGTGAATATTTTAATTACGTTTTCCATTAGTTTATTGAGCATAACAGTAATCATCAAAGAGAAATTAATCAGCAACAGCATATTCTTTCACAACATCTCAAACAATCTGACAATGATAAAGTAGTTTACAAATTCTACTCCTGTAGAAACCTACTGGTTCTAACGATGTCATTAAACCAGTGTAGTCCATTTTCGTCTAGAAATGAATTGCCTTGACGATTGATAGATCAAGAGCGGGAAAGGGAAAATTTTACGAGTGTACGATCGAAGGGAGAAGGGCCTGAGAGATGACTTCTCTATCATCTCTTAATAGTTTTGTTCCTCAAATCAACAGAGTGCGTTATCATGCAGTGGCACACGTGATGTAGTTTTGCCGGTCGATTTTCTTACGCTGCGACCGAAAGGTGTCTCAATTGTTGGCAACAAATTCCAGCTGATGGACAAATTCCAGTCATGGACACACCATTGGGGCAGAATTCGTGGTGCAAAACACACATTTGGAGCTATCAGATGGAAAACATTGTCTTCACACTACTCTTTGCTCGAGTTTGCATCTTTTGGTGGAGCTCAGCCTTTCATTTCATCTTAGGAAGTTAACGATAAAGGCGTCATAACTCTTTACCAGCAACAGTATTGCTTAGGAATGCTCAATGAGCGACCTGATGACGTTGAAGCAAAAGTTCAATAATAGTCACTGTGTTGATTTTTGTTGTTTCGAATTAGAGCATGCAGTACTCCTCCACCAGACTTCTGAGCCTTGCCTATTGAATGCAAATGTTGCATTGTGGTAAATGGAAATGTCGTCCCGTCGGGTAGACCGTTCGCCTGGTGCAGGTCTTTCGATTTGACGCCACTTTGGCGACCTGCGCGTCGATGAGGATGAAATGATGATGATTAGGACAACACAACACCCAGTCCCTGAGCGGAGAAAATTTCCGACCCAGCCGGGAATCGAACCCGGGCCCTTAGGATTGACAGTCTGTCATGCTGACCACTCAGCTACCGGGGCGGCATTGTGGTTAAATGGTAATCCATCACTTATATCAGTAGTCTAGACATCCTTAATGTGGAGAATCATTCATGCCAGAACGATCTTTGTTGAAACAAGAATATCTTTTTCTGGCGTGTTTTTCCCAAAAGCATTCGCTCCACACACTGTTCAAGTCTTTCGAGCTGGCTCCTCTGCATTCAGCCCGCTGTTATACCAAAAGTAAATACTGTGTTGCAGATGTTGCCTCTTTTTCCACTTGCGACTCAATTTTACAGCGCTTAATCGTAGTTCATGATTTTCAAGAAGTCCAACGGTTAACTGCAAGATGATAACTAGGAGTACAGATTCGAAAATGACAGTTGATGCATACACTGACAGATTCGCGCCCTGTTCTCCTGGGGGGCGCCCGATTCGGGCTGCGGTTAGCGTCTGACCGGTGGCCGGTAGCCGCTGCATCGCGAGGAAACGCTCGAGCGGAAGCAAACACGCGAATGTAATTTCTGAATGCACTACGATTACCACTAAACCACGGGCTCGCACAACAGGACACACTCTCGGACGTTGATAATACTTCCTCCTGACATTTCCGCATCTTACATTGTTTCCAGATTGTGCAGATGGTCGGACTTAGCGTTGTCAGGGGCGGTCGGTTTTATTGGCAATCTTAAGTGAACGACTCGGACTTTGTCTCTGTGGCGACCGGCCGGCGCTCAATTTTTATGTCTCAGACTGTACCTGCTCGAAGATTTGGTTGTCAGTACGCTTATGCAACGTTATGCTCTGGGGAACATTCACGTGGGCATCTATGGGCCCAGTGGAGCTCGTGCAAGGTATCATGACGGCCAAGGAGTATCGTATACTGGTCGCAGACCACGTATACCCTTTCATGACGATAACGTTTCCCGATGACAGTGTTATTTATCAAAAAGATAATACGCCATGTCACAAGGCCAGGAGTGTGACGGAGTGGTTCGAGGAACACAATGGCGAGTTCCCAACTCGCCAGATCAGAACCCGATCGAACACATCTAGGATTTAATCGAACGTGGCGTCAGAGCTAATCGCCCCCTCTCCGAAATTTGCGGGAATTAGGTGGCTTGTGTGTGCAGCTGTGGAGCCAACTCCCTCTAACGACCAACCAAGGCGTCGTCGCCGCTGTTATCCGTGCCGAGGATGGACATACCGGCTATTAGGTAGGTGGTCATAACGTTCTGGCTGATCAGTGTAAAGCACAGAATGTAACTGAAAGAAATACGCAATGAGCGGAACAGAAATGACACTCTTATTCAAAGATAATAATTATACAGAAGTCAACGCAATTCAGGATGGTCCTCTGGACATTACAAACGATGGGACTTAGTTCTTAAAGGGGATGTGTGATCAGCACGGGCGACAAGGCATGCTCCGCAACGTGCCCTCATGGGGCGACAATGTCAGTAAGGAGCTCTAACGTGGGAAAACGTCATCGCTAAGTCACAACGCGAACGGAAGTACGTGTTGAGTGATAGTGGTGGACGGTCACTGAAGTGGATTGTGTCGAAAAATAGGTCACTGCTGAACTAAATGCCGCACTCACGAACCCTATCAGCACCGAAAACAACACGAAGGGAGCTCCATAGGCAGGAAATTGTAGGGAATTCCAAAATCTCTCATCAGTGGTGTAAATGCCCATAACAAGAAAACGTGCCGCCGATGCCATAAAACCTGGACTCTGGAGCGATGTAAAAATGTCATTTGGTCCAATGTGTCGTGTTCCGCACTGTTTCGAACTTTTGGCCGAGTTTACGTCCAAAGAGTGAAATATGGCGGGAGTTGGGTGATGATTTGCCAGCCATATCGCGGTATTCCACGGGTCCCACGGTTACTCTGCAAGGTCGCATTGCTACCGAGGATTATGTGGCCATTCTGGCTGATCACGTTCATCCCGTGGTATAGTGTTTGTTCACCAATGGTGATGGTGTGTTCCAAGGCGACAGGACCATTGTTCACACAGCTCGCTTCGCCCAAGACTGCTTTTATGAGCATGAAGATAGATTGTCGAATCTCCCTGGCCACCACAACCACCAGATCTCAGTTTTATTGAGCCACTTTTGACACAAGGATTCGTGATCACTATCCACCTCCATCACCATAGCAGAGGGAAAAGCGCGGCATCACCACAGTAGTTAATGCAGGTTGCCTACATCAGGTGCAAGTATGTGCTCAGGGGTAAACCTGTTATTCTCTTTTGATTGACAGGGGTTTAACCTACTGTTCTGCTAAGAGGATTAAGATCCCCTGTGGATAATCTGTCCTGAGAAACCTCCCCCCACCCCTCCTCCTCCTCCTAACCCCTCAGGAAACCTCCAACCCTCCCCCCTCTTGCTGTTACAGATGCACTTTCAGGCCTGAGTTATTCGAATAGCCCCCTGCCACTCTATCAATTTGACTGATTACTTACTTACATTGATCAATTAAGTAACCCTCACTGGTAAACCCACAACCCTTGCTCCCCTTCTTCCCCTCACCTACCTGGAAACTGGTGGCTCTGTACTGGAGAGGAAGGATCTCAAGACAGGAAGTTCAATTATGTAGCAGAAGGTATTTTGCTTATTTACAAAAAATTCAGTCTGCACGTGTTGGATCTCTCTTGCTCATCATTCCCTGCAGGTCTTGTAAAATACATCGAAAGTAAGTAATTAAATCAATCGATTTTTTTATTCCGGTCATGGGAGAAATACTGTTATGAAACAGTCAACACACGCAACTACACTGTTAAAATTGTAATTACACGTGCGAAGCATGCACCGTCCACCATCCCGCATCCAGTGCTGGCTCGCGCCACACACGCAGGCTGCCCAGATTCGGGGTGCACTGGGGGCCGCGCGAAGCGATGTGTCCATCAGCAGCCGCTGTGTCACGCTAATCCCTGAAAGAAAGCACCCGAGAAATTCCTGCCGAAACATGTACTCTCTCTCTCTTGCTCCTCCTTTAACGTGCCACTGCTGGGCCTGCGCGCGTCGTCGGTCGCGGTCGGACCAAATAGCAAACAAAGCAGCGTTTACGCGAGAACTCACTCCAAGGTGAATGACTGACTGAGAATGGATTCCGCCATGGGCCCTAAGCTGCCGTCTGTGCTGAAGAGGAAGGATCTCACGACAGGAACTTGAATTACTTAGCATAGGATATACCGTTTATTTATAAAATTCAATTCGCAGGGGCTGGATCTCATTTTTATTTGGTGGGAAAAGCACGCATCCAGCAACTGCATGTGCTAATTATATAATTCCACTGTTGCGGATTGGAGGTTTCGTCTTATTGGAAAATTTTCATATGTGGGCTCACCTTCATATGCAGGGATCGATTGAGCTAGTGCACAGTGCACCATCAGAGGACGTCCCATTCCCGTACCCCTCGGCCCCTTCCTCTCCAACCATCCCAGAAAAAAATGGTAGGAAAAAGACTCACTCTGTGCTGGAGAGGAAGGATCTCATGACATGAAATTCAAATCAAAGTCAATAATATATTCATACATATTCTTTATTGAATCAGTTTGTGGGAGACAGGGTTCCCACACCTGGGTAGACATCATGACTGCACCCCCGCACCCTTGCTCCCCATGACATAATAACTGTAATCACAAGGGAATGGAATGAAGTTCAGTACACCAGCCACCGTTCCGGGTCTCCCGCGTGTGTGTCTATCGTCAGGGCGCCGCCACGAAGGTCAAAACGGCCCAATCTCCCAATTACAAATGGCTCTGAGCACTATGGGACTTAACAACTGAGGCCGTCAGTCCCCTAGAACTTAGAACTACTTAAACCTGACTAACCTAAGGACATCACACACATCCATGCCCGAGGGAGGATTCGAACTTGCGACCGTAGCGGTTCCAGACTGTAGGGCCTAGAACCGCTCGGCCACCCCGGCCGGGCTGGCCGGTGTGGCCGTGTGTTTAAAGGCGCGTCAGTCTGGAACCGCGTGACCGCTACGGTCGCAGGTTCGAATCCTGCCTCGGGCATGGATGTGTGTGATGTCCTTAGGTTAGTTAGATTTAAGTAGTTCTAAGTTCTAGGGGACTGATGACCACAGACGTTAAGTCCCATAGTGCTCAGAGCCATTTGCACCATTTTTGAACCCCGGCCGGGAATAGATTTTCCCCAGAATGTATACTTGACTATGATGTAGGCAACCCCCACTATCAGATTGTGCTGATGCCACCCTTGTTCTCCTACGCACCCCCTTGACTTGCCACTATTTCGCATGTAGGATGGTATAGGACTCTTGAAAACCATATAGATCCTATACTGAGGCGACTAGAAGCTGTTTTGAATGCCAACGATTTTCCTATACCCTATTAGGAATGGTAGTGTGTTGTGTTTCCGTAGTTTTGTCCACAACCTGTATGTTTAAAACTCTTTGTTTTACAAGCACCCGCTAATAATCTTTTATCATTCAAGCACTAGAGACTTGTGTAACTGATAGAATCATTGATTCTTCTATTCTGCCTTCATTGCTTCGGTGATTAAAACACTTTCAACTAGGTTCACATAAAGAGATAGTAAATTCTAATCTGCCTCCTCCGGTTTTTCGTTGCAAATTTTGTCTCTCTTAAATGATGGGTAAAAACAGCCAACCGTTTGTACAAATTTTATTGCACTGACCTGGTTTAGAAACCAATTAAGAGTATCTTCATCAGAATAATTTACAGTTATATATAATTTTCAATCAACATAGGAGAATAACAGCCATATCGAAAACCTTAAGTAGCACTAGAAGTATTAGAAACAGGAAAAGTGTTACGTACATAGATTGACATTGCATGGAGAGACAATGAAAACATATGAGCTAAAGTGCTCAAGTCAAATAAGTAAAAGCTATCTTGTAAAGCAAACATTAAATCCACAAGTATAGCAAACCACTAGAACTGACATCACACGAAAAGGTTAGCAAGCCTAGTGGCTTCCTATGCTCGTAGATTTAACATTGGTTTTACAATAACTTTTACTGATTTGACTTGAGCCCTTTAGCTCATATGTTCTTATTATTTCTCTAAGCAATCTGAATATATATAAATAATACGTTTTCTGCTTTTTAATACTTCTAATGACACTTGGGGTTTTTGATGTGGTTGTTCTTCTCCTATGTTGATTAAAAAGTTTTTATAGGTTACTGTAACTTATTCTGATGAAGGTAGTTGGTATTGTCATCAGATCAATGCAGTAAAATTTGTGCAGCCAGATGGCTGTGTTTATCCATGGTTAAAACTTAGATAGCATTCGGGAGGACGACGGTTCAATCCCGTCTCCAACCATCCTGATTTAGATTTTCCGTGATTTCCCTAAATCGTTTCAGGCAAATGCTGGGATGGTTCCTTTCAAAGGGCACGGCCGATTTCCTTCCCCATCCTTCCCTAACCCGAGCTAGCGCTCCGTCTCTAATGACCTCGTTGTCGACGGGACGTTAAACAATACTAACCTAACCTAACCTAAAATTTAAATACGGCTGCTATGTTCAAAATCGTTGAGACAAAATTTTTTAAAGAACTTTCCGCCATATGAATGTAAATTTTTATTTATTTTACGCAATCATTTTGCCTTTATAGCCATTCTAAACTGCATCTTGAACTGAAAAATAATAAACCGTAAGTATCATACAGAGCTGGGCATAGGAACAAGAAGTCATTACGTATTTCAAAACATTTTTACATGTTTTATTAAAAATACACCTCACCTGTCTGTTACATGTCATAGTCGAAAAAACATATTTCTGAACTGAAGTTGTCGTATTACTAGATATGAGTACAGATCTAAGATACATAATATGGCTGACAATGTGCACAGTGAATAACCATTAGCACACATTATGCCGTATTTAACAACCAATATATTCCTGTGCCCTGTATTTGTCACTTCTGTGCGTCAACAGACGTTAACGTGTGTTAAAACAGTGGCAGAGATCGTAGCAAAGCTGCACCACTGCGAGGGCTACATGATCTTTGGATTAGCAGAGTTATTACAAGAAAAGTGAAGGTGGAACTTGATGAGTCTAAATGCCTGTATTACACATTCATATCACCCTCTTACGATCTCTGCGCCTGTTTTGACGTACATTAACGTCAGTTGATACACACAAGTGACGAATGCAGGTCACAGAAATATATTGGTTATATTGGCTATTAAATACGCTATACTGTGTGCTAATGATTATTCACTGTGCATGATCTCAGCCATATTATATATCTTCGATATGTACTCATGTCCTGTAATACGACAACTGGTCTACAAGACCAGGAATATGTTCTTCTTGACGACGAGATCTCACACAGGACAAATATATCTGGAAACGTAAATAATGTTTTCATATAAGTAATGATGTCTTGTTTCTATGCCCTGCGCTGCATGACATACACTTGAAAAGGGCTATAAAGTTGCAATCATGGTTGTGTAAAATAAATAAACAGTTTAGAGTCAAATGGTGGAAATTTCTTTAAAAAAACTTACGGGACTGTGGTCTCCCTCGAAGTAAAAATCATTAAGGCAAATTGTTCGCTCTTTCAAGTCGATTTCTTGTTGTGAAATAACAGGACATGCAATTTTAGTTTCAAAGATTGTGAGAAATATATCCTTAAGCCCCTATTATGAGTGCTAAATTTTCGTTAAGTCGACTAGCGTTTACATAATACATGGCTACGCCAGTGCCAGGCGGGAAGATAATGGAGCATTCAGAATCACAACTCTATGGAGCAATTTTCGAAGTCTTTTGAACTGTCATTCACTAAACAACAGTCCTCCAAAAATCAGTTCAATTCATCTGCAGACTCTGACTGAAACTGGTTGGTAGTTAGTGCATGAAGTATACATTATTACCTTTCCGGTTTGATATGAAGAGGGTCTTATCACAGAACTACTTTGCTTCACAAAACACCCAATTTTCGAAAGTAACGCTCTTGTTTTAAGAATGAGATTTTCAGTCTGCAGCGGAGTGTGCTCTGATATGAAACTTCCTGGCAGATTAAAACTGTGTGCCGGACCGAGACTCGAACTCGGGACCTTTTGGTAGAGCACTTGCCCGCGTAAGGCAAAGGTCCAGAGTTCGAGTCTCGGTCCGGCACACAGTTTTAATCTGCCAGGAAGTTTCATATCAGCTCTTGTTTTAGTTGACTGTCTACCAGACTCATGAAATAATAAAAAATAAGATCTATCTTAAAATGTTACTTCTTAGTGTCAACAGTCTACAGCTATGCTCATTATTTTTCGACCATTTCTGTTTGTTACGCTGACCGCTAACAGTCGCTATGTTTTGATCCTTAGCTAAAATTTATATTTTTTCGGCATAGTTTAAGGTACATTTCTGTGTTAGTTGACTGTCTATTAGAACCATGAAATAATAAAATAAGATCTATATTATAATGTTACTTCTTAGGCTCAATGTCTACAGCCATGCTCATTGTTTTTCGACCGTGTTTGTTTGTTACGTTTACCCCTATCAGTCACGATTTGTAAGGTACAGATTATAACATCAGGCAATAACACCAATACCATAAAGCGTAATTACTAAATCTTAGCATTGCAGAGAAAAAGAGAGTGAGTGACGCCTCCATCACACATAAATAATTAGATATGAGTCAAAACGTGATCTGTTCATGGACTGATGAAACAAACAGCCGTATTGCCGCTGATGGAAGATCTCAGCATTCACATACAGTGAGTAATGAATACGTAGTATTGCGTCTATCGGAACTTGCAATCATATCATATCGAATACGGATGCAGTCTGCCTGTTACTCTCGTTGTGTTGCAGTGTTACAACGTTACCGATCTTCGCAGGCACTGATGATATAATAATGAGGAGCCTAATGATATAGCCGGAATTTACACGGCGAAGTTATTCAAGCTCTGTTAATCTTTCGCCCCCCCCCCCCTTCCCCGTCTCCTCCCCTCTCTCTGTCTTTCACAGTTCCTATTCTGAAAGTGACGTCGAGAAAATTGGCTCAGTGATGAAAGAGGAACACCGACGTCAGCCACATGAGGGTACTGAAATAATTTAGTAGCGACAAGTGAAAATTTATGCCACACTGTAACGCGAACCATGATTTCCCGCTTTACTCGAGCGGTCGTCTTAAACGCTTTATTTGTTTATTTTATTTATTGAAGAGGAATTGACCAACGGGAGCTCGGTGGAGAAGGGGGGAGGGGGGGAGGGGAAGTGGGCAGTGGTCGAATTCCGAGGCCTGGCCAGAGTATCCACCTCACTGCCATCCAGCCAGTGTAGCATAGGACAGTAGGAGAGCTGGGAAACAACTGAAGTGTAAGTCTTTTTTTTATTACTGTTATTATGAAATTTTGGTGACAATACGTCACCTAAGAAGAAAACAGAAGCGTTTGTGAACATAAACGACAAAGAACCGAAAAGGACTGGGGTCACCGTATCCGAGGTGGCCAGGGAAACCACAGAGACGGGCTTGCGTGTGCCAAGGGCTGGATCAGGAAACAAGGAGAAAAGATGAAAGATGGCACCACGTTACCCTGTGGCAAGCGTACGTCTTTCGCGCATAAGAGCCGGAAGTGGGTTAGTGCGGGACGATAGAAGAGGGGTGAAGCAAAACGAAAAATAAAAAACACGTATTTACGGCAGGCTTTCCCATCCGCAGCAGTCGGGTGTAGAATCGACTATAGGCGGCTAAGACACAGCCGGAGGGGGCAGGAACCTGGTACTGCTTTGCTAAGTAGGGGTGTAACAAAGACCCCTCCACGACAACTGGGAAATAAAGGTCAGTAACGTGGGGTATTTTCGAACGCTGCGAGGGCTGCTTGTAAATAGTTTCAGATGTCGAGGCAGGATTTTGATCCCTCACGGAAAAAAATAACTGACTGCCGACAGGTTTACCCACGTAAGGACATGATATTTGGCGGCGGGAAAATGTGTCCTCTGGATATAGAAACATTCGCTGTTCCGTCACGTCTGGTGGACGCGGATGTAGCAGGCAGTTATTTCTGCACTAATCGCCAGACGTAGTGCGAAGAGGTAAAGGTCAGACGGTGGTCGTCAGTGTCGAGTTACTGGCAAAGGAGACAAAGAGGGAACTCCGAAAAAAATCAAATGGTTCAAATGGCTCTAAGAACTATGGGACTTAACATCTGAGGTCATCAGTCCCCTAGAACTTAGAACTGCTTACACATAACTAACCTAAGGACAGCACACACATCCATGCCCGAGGCAGGATTCGAACCTGCGATCGTCGCGGTCGCGCGGTTCCAGACTGAAGCGCCTAGAACCGCTTGGCCTCACCGGCCGGCAGAGGGAACTCCGACAAACCGATGTTGTGCAGTCATTGTTTTGTGGCCAATTTCCTGTTGACTACGCGGTACCATGCCCCCCGGACGTCGGTAGGAAGGAAGGGTTGGTGGATGGTACACCACACTATAGGCCACCGTATGAAGAGATTTTTGGTCTCCAGTACGTTATGGAGAATGCTGTGCAGTCGTAGGGAGTAAAAATCCTTAGTACTGGGCAGATACGTGGCTGGGAGACAGGTAGTGCATAGCTGTAGTCGACAAAGAAGGCTTAAATGTGACTGGCAGACACCAGTGGTGAGGTAGACCAGGCAGGAGGACATCAAGCAAGGTGCGTGTTAGGGACGTGCCCCGTCTAGTCCATTATTTTCTCATAGTTATTTGTCCAACAGGTAGCGCTTTCTTGAGGGTAATGCATTCCAAACGATTCCATCGATTCCACTCAAGAGGCTACATTTTATACGTGGAATGGGATGGCTCGCATTAGGACGTTGATGAGTCCGAGGCAACCATCCTGTTGCTAAGTGTCTCATAACGGACTTAAAAACATGGAACTAATTTAAGGTAATAGCCAATGGCTACCTAAAGGTTGCAATCAGTTGTCGTCGGCGAGGGAGCACTTGTGCAACGTGGACCAATCTAGACACCACATAGCGATTAAGGTACTCTGTGTATCAAAGAGGGTCTTGGTGGCGGCGATGGTACTGGCAGACGTCGTTGCGGAAATACGTCACGACTGTGCTTGTGATAGTGGGGGTAAAGAAAACGCCCTGGTACCAGAAAGTCTGTACTTGCAGCAGGGGTGTCACCTCATTTTCCTGGAGGCCTCATCTGATGTACATCACAGATTTGACCTGCAGCAGCCCCATAGCATGTACTCAATTCCAGGACTAATCGAATCTCAGAGCCGGAGTTAATGAGGAGTAGAAGGTCGTCGACGTTCACCTGGCAACAAAAGGTGTGTTGGCGAAGGGTGAGTCCAGAGAGCTTGATCGACAGACCCCCGTTGAGAGGCTCTAGGGCAATAGCATATAGGAGGGTTGAGAGGGCCCATCCTTGCCAAATTGAGCGGCAGATGAGTGCCTGTCCTGCCAGTCGTCCATTGACTTGTACTTGGGAACAGGCACCACTATAAAGGCGCTGGAGGATGTCGATGAAGGGAGGTTGGATGCCCATGCAGGCCACCACCGAAAAGAGGAAACGGTGCGGCACTTTGTCGCAGGCTGCCGCGCGGATTTTGCAGGTAGCCACCATCGCAATTAAATCATGGGGTTCACCTGTGTTAACCTGCCCAAAGGTGCAGTTTACTCCAGGGAAAGGACATAAGGGCCTTTGGAGATGCATTGCCAGTAACTGGGAAAAGATCTTGTAATCTGTGTTGAGGAGGGTGAGCAGTCGTTAGTGTGTGATGGTCAAACCACAAGATGGTTTGTGGATTGGAACAATGATGCCCTCAAAGAATGCGAGCAGGACTGCTTCCTCAGATGTCATCAATTCCTGGAACACAGTCATCCACTGTGGTGCCATGAACCCTCAGAAGGCGCAGTAAGCCGGCCGGTGTGGCCGAGCGGTTCTAGGCGCTTCAGTCTGGAACCGCGTGACCGCTACGGTCGCAGGTTCGAATCCTGCCTCGGGCATGGATGTGTGTGATGTCCTTAGGTTAGTTAGGTTTAAGTAGTTCTAGGTTCTAGGTTCTAGGGGACTGATGACCACAGATGTTAAGTCCCATAGTGCTCAGAGCCATTTGAACCATTTTTGAAGGCGCAGTAAATCTTATTCAGTAAACTGTCTACGCCAGACAATCTGTTGATTACATCTTTATCGATTGCATCATCGACTTTATCCCATGTGAGCACCACTGTTTAAGTATCTGCCTCCATGTGGGCGAGGGGGCATGTGCCATACTGCAAGATGGCATCGTCATAATGGCGTTGGCATCCTCTTCCCTGTAAGTATGTCGGTAGTGTTTGATGAAAACATTAACAATATCATTCTGTTTCGTGACTGGTAAATCATATGGAATGACCAGAGTGTCGATGAGCTGTGGATGATGCTGTCGATCGTCGGACACTGTGTGATGCATGGATGTAATGTAATTTCCAATACCGCCTGGGCATGGCATCATTTCTGTATTACCACCTCCTGCAATTTAAGGTATGCCAGGACAGCTATCCTCATCTTAGTTCTGTGCCATTCCATATGGGTGTCTAGGGATGGTGGCTGGACGATCTGATCTCAGAGGATCGCACAGTAGAAGTTGATGATGTTGCCATGTCATTCGGCCAGGTCCTTTCCATATTGCATCAGTGCCCTCCAGATCGCTTGTTTGGCGCAGTGCATCCACCATATCAGCGCCAAGTGGTAGCTGGGAAGGCATTGCTCACAGGCCGCCCACATCACAGCAATGTGCTGACGACAGTCTGGGTCAAGCAGATGAGAATACTGAGTTTCCAAGGCGCTTGGAGGCGTCATACAGATTGGGGTGGAAAGAGGACCGTGCAGATGTAAGCACAATGGTCGGAAAAGACCAGCAGCCATCGTTTGGTGTCGCTTATTGCAGATGTAAGATCCTGTGACGCATATATCCTGCTAAGGCGACTTGCCAAATGGTTTGCAAGAATTCTGTACATGGCTGCACGTTTAGAGACCGTGAATAGTTACAACTGAATGAAAACAGCCTTCGGTCACTATTTTTAACGAATTAACCGGGTTTCAACACTGCTAGGAGTGTCTTCCTCAGAATTTAAATCAAAGAATGGTGTTTTGCAAGATATGTACAGCAGGACGGTCGCCATTTTGGACTTACCAGGTATTGTGAAGCAGAAGGTCCCCCATCATTAAACGTAGTTCCTGGCATCAATCAGTGGGGATTCCGATTTTCTGGGTGCAGAACACAGTTAAAATCATCTCCTAGCAGGCAGTGCTCATATCACACTAAAACTGGGGACAGTGTCTTCGGAAAAAAACTGGGCCCTTTTACATTGTTGGGGGGAGTCTGACAGGACATAGATATTAATGAAGCATGTCCATATGGCAGGGAGTGCCACAGCCTAACTGATGGCGGGAAAGTGACACTGGAGACAGGAATCCCTTTGTAGCTGTATATGGCCCATGGAGTCACCTTCAGAGGCGTAAGCAGCATAGCTGTTTATATTGGGAAGACTAGCCATATGTACTTCCTGCAGGAGGGCGAAATCAGTATCAGAAGACGAGAACATCTCCCACATAAGGTGGGGTTTTACCCATGAACTGATGTTGCTAGTGTTGATCGTCGCTATCCGATAGACCTGGTGGTGGACTGCTGGAGGAAGATCTGCTGTGGCATCAACAGAACAGAAGTCGTGGGAGTCGTGATGGAACATCGTTCCACTCGCCCATAGGTGTTTATGGGGAGAGAACGATTAGCAGAATGGTGCCAGTGTCCCAGGACCCCTTAGTGGGCCCTGGTCCTCGACCTACTCTACACCCTGTGCCGTGGAGGTGGGCACCAGTATATCGTCCATTTCGTCCTCCAAAGAGAGCGTACTGGTTTGTGACATGGTATCACCAGAGCTAAGTCTACTGGTGGTTTGGTGTCCTCACGGTGCTGTGGGGGTCGGGCACAGGAACACTGGTAGATGTAGCCACACTCACATCGTCCCCTTCAGCGATGGGGATTTCGTGGGCGTCGTTCGGATCGATGGTGGCCTTGTCTTTGGCCTGTAATGTCCCCTCTTGGCTGGAGAAAGTTCAGAGCCTTCTCTTGCAACTTTTCTGAGAACGTCGTTTCCTCACGTGACTTCCCGTGTCCGACGACGGCAGGGATTCGCTTCGCTGTGTCAAGAAGGCCGCGTTAGGGGTGATGAACGACTCGTGCTCCACCTTGATGTTGAGGAGTGGGTCGGCGTTCGACAGCGTCGTCTCCGTCGGAGCGGGGTCGACGGCCGACCTAGGTACCAGGCCGTCCGAGGCGCCCTCGATAAGAGGATGATCCGACTCAATGGTGGCGTCCGGACGTCGTCGCGAGGCGGCATTAGAAGAGAGAGCAGCGGCGTAGGTCAGCAGCAGGAAGTTGCATAATGCGCCGTTGTAGGTGTTCAGATCTAAGGTGGCCTTCTTGGCCACAACGAGAATAGGGCCTTGGCTGGTTGTTTTACATAATTATTGCACGGCATCCTCTGATCTGTACGTAGAATCGCAGATCTATAGTGCCGCCATTTAGGACAGGAGATATCCGAAACTGAGTCTGTTTCACCGCCGTATGGCCATGAACTGTGCCGTACGGTCAGAGTGCCATGACAACTTCCTCTGCCGGAAGTTTGAATGGCAATTTGAAAACGCGTATCATACGCATGCCTAAGATGCGTGGCCTACAGCCACCGCCCCGACAGTTCCGTTGGCATGACGGAAGTGGAACCCCTATTTGGTTTTGCACAGTATGCGTTCACATGCCGCTTCATTGATGGCTTTAACGTAGGCCTTGCTTTTCAGATCAACAAATGTATGCCTATGATGACCGATGACCTCGATGTTTGGTCTCTTCCTCCAAAGAATCCCAGCCTATGATGTCAGGCACCGTGATCTTGACCTCTCTCAGAAAACGCTCCACCTCGAGCGCCTTGGTTTGGGTGTAATCGTTGCAAAAAGTAAACAGGAGTGTAGATTTACGGTATGCTTCGCCATGTATTGTAGACACTAAGCCACCGCGTAAGTAACCACTGTAGGAACACGACAACATGTGCGCTCTGTTGCACTGCCAAAGGCAGACTGCAGCTGTGGCTCTCCAACCCCAATTTCCAACCTGTAGCAACTACTTCCACTGCGCGCCCCTGTCCACAATTCTCATTGCTCTCAGTATATGGCACGATTCCCGCAAGAGGTCGGACCTAAGGTGCATCCACACAAAACATACCAAGAAATGCCGCAAAGGCGTATACACCGAGGTGACAAAAGTCATGGGATAGCGGTATTCACAAATACAGATGGCTGTATTAACCCGTACACAAGGCATTAAAGGGCAGCGCCTTGGCCGAGTTGTCATTTGTACTCAAGTGGTCGGCGTTGAAAGGTTTCTGACGTGACTGTGGCTGCACGGCGGGAATTAACGGACTTTAAACGCGGAATGGTATTGGAGCTGGACGCCTGGGACACAGAATACCACATTTCAGGCATCACCTCTCACCACGGACAACGCTGCGCGCCGGGCGGAGTGGCCGTGCGGTTCCAGGTACTACAGTCTGGAACCGAGCGACCGCTACGGTAGCAGGTTCGAATCCTGCCTCGGGCATGGCTGTGTGTGACGTCCTTAGGTTACTTAGGTTTAATTAATTCTAAGTTCTAGGCGACTTATGACCTCAGAAGTTAAGTCGCATAGTGCTCAGAGCCATTTGAACCATTTGAACAACGCTGCGCTGACGGCCTTTATTTAACGACCGAGAGCAGTGGCGTTTGCATAGAGAAGCAACACTGCGTGAAGTAGCCGCTGAAATCAATGTGGGACATACGAAGAACGTATCCGTTAGGACAGTGCGGCGAAATTTGGCGTTAATGGGCTATGGCATACGACCACGGATGAGAGTGCGTTTGCTAACAGCGCGACATCGCCTGCAGCGCCTCTCCTGGGCTCGCGACCATATCCGTTGGGTCCTACGGGACTGGAAAACCGTGGCGTGGTCAGTCCCGATTTCAGTTGGTAAGAGCTGACGGTAGGGTCAGAGTATGGCACAGACCCCACGAGACTCTGGACCCAAGTTGTCAACAAGATACTATGCAAGGTGGTGGTAGCTCCATAATGGTGGGGGATATGTTTGCTTGGAATGGACTGGATACTCTGGATGTTCGGCTGCTTGGAGACCATTTGCAGCCATTCATGGATTTCATGTTCCCAAACAACGATGAAATTTTTATGGGTGACAATGCGCCATGTCACTGGGCTAGAAATGTTTGCATTCGGTTTGAAGAATCTTCTGGACAGTTCGAGCGAATGGGTTGGACACCCAAATCAAGCGACACGAATCACATCGAACATTTATGGGACATAATCGAGAGGTCAGTTCATGTACAGAATCCTGCATCGGCAACACTTTCGCAATTATGGACGGCTGTAGAGACAGCATGGCTCATTATTTCTGCTGGGGACTTCCAAAGACATGTTGTGTCTATCCTACGTTGAACTGGCCCAACACGATATGAGGAGGTATCTCATGAGCTTTGTTAGCTCAGTGTGTATTATTATTATTATTATTATTATTATATGTGTGGTGTCTGTTCTTTCGGACAGACACAACACATAAAGAATTGAAATATGATCACACACAGAACAAAGTGAACACATTTCACAGCCACAGCCCCATAAGTTGATGACGGCAGCGACAGGAAGGCTAGCCGGCCGCAGTGGTAAATAAAAATAAATTTTGCCAAATCTTGAGTACAACGAACTCGGCGCTAGATGAGATTAACGTAAAAGAAGAAGAAAGGGGAGACGTTATCTCAAGCAAAACTCGGGTTCTGTGTTCAAGGAAGTGTTCTATGAGCAGTACTGTTTACTAAAAGAGACGTATTTAGCACTTGAGGCTGATTGCAGATCACATTATGGTATACAGGGACGTCACGTCGTCAGAAAGGTGCTACAGAATGCAGGAAGACTTGAAGATGACCAGCCTTGACGCAAAGAACATGTTATCGACACTGAGTCACTGGAATCAGTCACAGCCGTCAAGTATATGGGAGTATGTGGCCAGAGAGATCTAATATTTAATGGCTATAGAAACCTAGCCCTGTAGATGACTGATGCCGGACTGAAATTTATTGCAACAATCCTACGGAAGTGTTGTTCACTCATGAGTTATGGCGCTTAAAAATCCTTCGTCAATCAATTCTGGTACTGTTTTTTTTGTGTGGGACTCACATCGTCTATGATTAAAAGAACTGCTCGCTTTGGGACATGTTTTATGTAGCTAACGCGAATCGTCTGATAGTCGAACAGGAAGATTGGGAAATGATTCTGACATCACATAGCCTCTGGTTTGCAGAGTACAGACAGAGCTGCAATAAATGTTTTGGAGCCTTAATTTCACCAATAATAACAGGAAGGTTGCAAAATGATATGGCGCATCATGTAGCCTAAAGTTAGCTGAGTACAGATATAGCTGCAATGAAGGTGACGTGATTTAGAACGTTAAATCAGTAACCTCATTTCCTAAGGAGGATCATCTACATTGTGAAATCTGCTCATGGAAGATCTTCCTTACATTTTTGACTTGTGACTCATTATGAATTTCCCGAAAGGTTCGTAAACTTCCCAGCGAAGTTTTGTGTTACTTCCTGTCGTGTAACATGTCAGGAAAAAATGTGTGTGAATTCTTAAGGGATAAAACTGCTGAGGTCATCGGTCCCCAGACTTACACACTACTTAAATTAAGTTATGCTAAGAACAACATACACATCCATGCCCGACGGAGGACTCGAACCTCCGGCGGGAGGGGCCGCGCATTCCATGGCATGGCGCCTCAAACCACGCACCCACTCCGCGCGGCAGAAAACTTTTGATGCGATCTATTATAATCTGAAAAAGGCTCTCTATGCAGCGACCATATCTAATGCCAAAGAACTGAATAAGTCACTCTGTATGTATGCAGATGTAGCGTTTAGCACTTTATGCACTTTATGCGTTGACACCGATGAGGGAGTGATGCTGGATGTTCATAATTTTGGTCAGTCACTCGCAACTTAATGCACAAAGAAATCTTATGCCTGGAAAGCATTTATCATTCTACCTGAATCTTGACAGTTGTGCAGCAGCATGCCATTCTAAGTAGAAAGCAATAAATTATGTCTTTACTTGTTCACTGTATGTAATTACGTACAGCGTCCGTCCAAAAAGTTCCGTGACTGATTTTATTCCTGACGTATAAGAGACGTCAGCGCAGTAGCTACGGTGGCAACTCGAACTAACGACTATAACAACTGTTGTGCATTCGACCGATCAGTTGTGAGAAGGCAGTGTTCAGTAGTGGACGTGTTGCCGTAGTGTGTCAACGTTGTTGTCTCACAAATTGCAATGGAGCAACATCTCTAAATCAAATGTTCAAGGAGACTTAGTATTGTCAATACGAACCTACCACATAACGACAGAGTGCAGAAATTCACGTGAAGGATCGACACGTTGGCGACATAGCTGATGTTGAAGCCAGCGTGACGCACGAGTTGAACAACATCCCAAAAAGTACTTTTCTGAAAGCTTCACACGCTTTTACGAATATTCGTGCGTTTTAATCAAGATTATGTAGAGCACATGAAGCATTAAAACCACCGTCTTATCTATTCTCTATTTTTTTATTAATCCAACCTCGAAACTTCGAAAGTTGTGTGACTTCCAGATGGGAGGGTAAAACGAGCCCAGAATTTGGGGCGACGATGAAAATTTTGGTTAGCATTTTGATCTCAGACGAGAATTTTAGCTGTTTCTGAGAAAAATTTAAACATAAATTCTTTTGAAAACTACAGACATACCTCCAGAGAATTTTTGAGTGTTCAAATACGACTATACATTTTGCAACACAGACACGTCTTGTTTTGGATTTATTATAGGCACAGTATATGATAAGGCACTTTTAGGATCCTCTGCACCGAGGTGACATAAGTCATGGGATAGCGATATGCACATATACAGATGGCGGTAGTAGAGCATACACAAGGCATAAATGGACAGTGCTGGAGCTGTATTCAGGTGATTCATGTGGAAAGGTTTCAGACGCGATTATGGCCGCACGACGGAAATTAACAGACTTGGAAAAAGGGATGGTAGTTGGAGACAGACGCGTGGGACATCCCATTCAGGAAGTCGTTAGGGAATTCAATATTCTGAGATCCCCATTGTCAAGAGTGTGCTGAGAATACCTAATTTCAGGCATTACCTCTCACCACGCACAAAGCAGCGGCCGACGGTCTTCACTTAACGACCGAGAGCAGCGGAGTTTGCTTAGAGTTGCCAGTGCTAACAGACAAGTAACACTACGTGAAATAACCGCAGTAATCAATGTGGGACCTACAACGAACGTACCCGTTAGGACAGTGATGCGAAATCTGGCGTTAATGGGCTATGGCAGCAGAAGACCGACGCGAGTGCCTTTGCCTACAGCACGACGTCGCCTGCAGCGTCTCTCCTGACCTCGTAACCATATCTCTTGGACCCTACGCGACTGGAAAACGGTGTCCTGGTCAGATAAGTCCAGATTTCAGTCGGTAAGAGCTGCTGGTAGGGTTCGAGTATGGCGCAGACCCCACGAAGCCATGGAACCAAGTTGTCAACAAGGCAGTGTGCAAGCTGGTGGTGGTTCCATAATGGAATGAGTTGTGTTCACATGGAATGGACTGGGTCCTCTATATGTTCGGCATTCGTTGTCATTTATGATGTTCCCAAACAACGATGGAATTTTTAAGGTTGACACTGCGCTATGTTACTGAGCCACAATTGTTCACGATTTGTTTGAAGAACATTCAGGTTAATTTGACCGAATGATCTAGCCATCCGTCCAATATTTATGGGACCTAATCGAGAAGTCAGTTCGTGCACAAAAGCTTTCCCTGGTGCACTTTCGCTGTTATGGTCGATCATAGAGGCAGCGTGTCTCAGTATTTCCGCAGGGGACTTCCAACGACTTGTTGAGTCCACGCCACGTCCAGTTGCTGCACTACGCTGGGCAAAAGGATGTCCGAACGGTATTTGGAGGTATCCCGCGACTTTTGACTCCTCAGTATACGTGGCTGTTGCCAAAGACGCATTTTTAATGAACCTCCTTGCTAAATATCACGTAAATGCTTTACCTTTAGCAAAGAAATTTACAGCCACCCATTAAGGCTGTTAGGCTTTTAATGGGAATTCCCTCAACACGTTTCAACTAATACATGTTCCTCAGATTCGCAGGACTGCTTTCATATGGTTCAAAATTTTGAATTTGGCTCATGTGTATTTCCTGGGTCAGAACTAAAGGGAAAAACAGCAATGATAAGTTTTTTCATTGTATTTTATAAATATGGCGCATTTATTTGTGTTAGGCTTAGTCGTAGCGCAACAGTTGAGTCTGACTGAAAGATCGCCAATCCGAGCGGCAACAAAGATATCCAGTTCTAAGATACCATTTAAGACACCATATACAAATAATAAACGTAAACTTTGATGATTAGATGCCCTTGAGATATTGAACTACAGTCAAATCCCAACAATCATTACAAGTAGAAGTTATGTCGCACACCAGATCCCGGTTCCCGATGCTTGCTACGGGAAATACACTTTCAATTAAGCAATATAGTAAGTTTCACGGATCGACACATTTCAGTCTCTGGGCATATTCTCCGCAATTTCCCTTTTCAGATCACATAACGGAGTACAACTTTAAATCCACAGAGAAAGGATACAGCAAAGAAAAAATGGAAGTGAAGGCTCATTTTTTCTAACAAATTTCACACTTTGTTCTTAGTCGGCCATTCACTGCTTTCGTCCTTAATACGTTTCACTTGCAGATTTTGGTAGCGGAACTGTTACTTACAGTAACGGGGTAACTTCGTCGGACGTCCGGGGCGGGGAACTAAATAAGGGCCACGGTCTGCTTAGAAACTGATGCATTTGTAGTGTAGATTTCTCAGAAAATAAATAATATAGGTGTAAGACCTGACAAAAAATTCAGATATTTATAACGTGTGTACTCGATGTTCAAGCAATTGTAGTATACGTACATAAAGATATATGTGAGATACTTAGAATGCAAATCAGCGTTTAGCACACCAACCATCAGACAGAGTGCGAAGGAATAACAAAGAACATAATAAGAAAATTACCTTTTATTTTATATGTCTATAAATAAAGTTTGTACAGTTATAATATCAGTTAGTTTCGTAATGTTAGTACGAGATGGTAGATATTATTGATCTTACTATGGCACATGTTTTCGTGTCCCTATTTCATTGAAATTCTCAATAACGTCGTTGAAACCTATTTGATTTGAAACTTTTCTCTCGGTTTATACAACTGACAGTTTGGTTAGTCTTTCTTGACTCATCGCAGGGTGAAGATAATTTTTTATTACTTCCAGTTTAGAAAAATTTCTCTCTCATGACGCGACCGATACACAAAAGGTCAAGAAGTATTGATTACAAGGGATGTAGAGATTTTTACTCGATACTCTAATGAATCTTCGGATGGAAGTAGGCTAAATATTTTTTTAATGAATTTGTTATAAAAATGAAAATTTATTCTATTATATAAAGACAAGTCAATGCTTAACGTTGTTACCAAAAATTGCTAGAATTTCTTGACCGATTTACTTTCAATTTTTATACGATACTCCAATAATCTTTATGACAGACATAGGCTACAAAATTTTAATATATATGACATATAAGTATATATAACAGAGGACTGTTTTTAGCAAAGTCTTGTTGACCGATTTGATCCAGTTTTTACACAATGTTGTAATAAACATTAGACACATGTAAACTATATATTATAATATATGTGATCCATAAATATATATGTACATACTATATAAAGGGACACGTTATTAGCAAATGTCTCGTAAATTTGTTGTTCGATTTATTTCAAATTATACTGTGGCAAACATTCGGACGGACGCAGGCTGAGAACACATTGTTAGCAAAAATCTCGAGAAGTTCTTGACCGATTTACTTTCAGTGTGCAGACAATAATTTAATATACATTTGCACAGGCATTTGTCATATATTTTTCAATATATATGAAGAGAAATTTGTTAACATCGAGTATAGATTTAAGTAGGAGGAAATCTTTTCTGAAAGTATTTGTATGGAGTGTAGCCATGTATGGAAGTGAAACATGGACGATAAATGCTTTAGAGAAGAAGAGAATAGAAGCTTTCGAAATATGGTGCTACAGAAGAATGCTGAGGAGTAGATGGGGGGATCACGTAACTAATGAGGAGATACTGAACAGAATAGGAGAGAAGAGGTATTTGTGTAACAACCTGACTAGAAGAAGGGATCGGTTGTTAGGACAGGTTCCGAGGCATCAAGGGATCACCGATTTAGTATTGGAGGGCAGTGTGGAGGGTAAAAATTGTAGAGGGAGACCAAGAGATGAATACAATAAGCAGATTCAGAAGAATGTAGGTTGTAGTAGTTACTTGGTGATGAAAAAAGCTTGCACAGGATAGAGTAGCATGGAGAGCTGCGTCAAACCAATCTCTGGACTGAAGACCACAAAAACAACATGTTATATTTAAAGACACACACACACACACACGCACACACACACACACACACACACACACACACACACACACACACACACACACACACACACATATATATATATATATATATATATATATACTTATTTCAAATTTTTACACGATACTTCAATAAACATTCAGACGGACTTAGGCCCTCTGCTTTTTTAAACAACACTTCACAAATTTTCTGTTAAAACCAACTGTGAGTAAAAAAAATACCGTGCTATGCGACGCAGTGAAAATGTGCGGTTTCGTTTTGTTTCTTGCTTTTTAACTGAGACAGACCGCAAGACATAATGATTCTCCCATATATATTCCTTCTCCTTATATATAATGTTAAACAAAAATTGTATACACAAATAATGATGCTTTGTTTCCTTCCTCACAGTCGGCTTGAATAGAAAACAAGGACGTTACATTTATGGCTGTGGGCTTAAGATTAGAATACTACTACGAAATCTGAATCGCTTAAAACTTCTTGAACCTATCCATTTGCAGATTATTACTATGCAAAGACCCTCTAGGATCCAGTACCTGGAGAGGTCTCTCATACCCTATATACCTGTGGTCCCAACCAATTTATCCATTTATTTTAAGCGACTTTAGTTCCCAGTCAAGTTTTCGTTGGCTATAACAATAAGAAAGGCTCAAGGTCAGAGAGAGGGCGAAAGAGGGAATGAACAGGGAGGGGGATGGGAGGAGACCAGGGTAAATGGACGTAGAGAGGGGAAAGAGGAGATGGATAGGGAAAGGAGGGAGGAGCAGGTGCAGATAGATAGGGGGAGGAGAGAAAATGGACAGACAGTGGGGGAGGAGGTGAAGGACAGAGGAAGGGTGGAGGAGGAGAAGGATATAGACAGGAGGAGGAGAAAATGGAGAGAGAGTAAGTGGGGGTGAAGGACAGAGGAAGTGGAGGAGGAGGAGGAGATAAACAAAGAATCGATAATCAAGTGTCATGAGCTAGTTTATCCAGTAAAGTTTTAAATACCCTCCTTCTTCACAGTCAGTCAATGTTTAATGTTCATATCATTGCATTTTTCAATACCAAAAGCAACAGCATTGTCTATAATTGTAGTTCGTTACATCATTAAAAACTCATTCAGCATTTTTAATTTGGCGAATCCTTTACTCAACTTCATTTCTGGAGACTGTAGATATTGTTGGATTAAATTTAGTTCTTCTAGTGGTTTGTGCCAAAATTTGATGTGGGTCATAAAGGTGAAATCACATGTAGCTGCAGATGTAGTATCAAGGTTTGCCTTCGATGGAGTTTGCATATCTTCCAAGGTACTAACAATAGTTTCCACATATTCTTTTATGACTTTAAGTCAACTGTAATAAGCACTCCAACGAGTGTGAGACAATCGTTTCAAACTCTTTCCTGTCTTCTCTACAAGTAATTCCCATCTATAACTAGAAGGCGAGGAGAACCAATGTACTCACCTCAATTCCAATACTGGTGACACTAGAAGGAACATATGAGAATGAATGAACGTCACAAAGATTTAAGGAATGATTAACTCGGGGATTGAGCAGAGCTTTAGGATTGAATTCCGGAAGTTTTCGTTCTACTACTCCACGTACACCTGACACTGACGCAACAGTGTCATAACCTTGAGCCTTGAGTCGTGCACCAGTGGCGGATCTAGGTGGGAGAGGGTGGGAGGACGGGTGGGAGGGGTGGCGAGAGGGGGAGGGGGGATGGCAGAAGGAGCACGTGCTTTGGGCGGCAGAATTTAGGAGGCGGAATATTTTGGGCGAAATTTTATTTTTAGGTTAAGTATAAAATATTTGTTTCCGATAAATTTTAATAAAAGTAATTGTCATAGAACTATATGTATGTTAAACAAGTGCAATCAAAAAGTGATAACATTCAATAAAACTGGAGTACCTCCAAGCTGACATGGAAATTGTCTCAGACACTATGCCTGCGCAACCAGACCCCCTCCCATCACATGACTATCCATTGTTTGCTGTCTGCTAATCCTGTTTCATTGATCTCTATGTTTGTTAATTTTTGTGTGTTTAAATTTATGTAGTAACTTTTACAATACTGTATGGTCGAAGAAGAAATAGTGGAGCGATGTATAGAAAAATATCGGGAGTAAAGAGGAAGAAAGTAATTGAGGTGTTATCCCAAACACGAAAACAGGATTCGTATTTCACAAAGCCTACTGCCTGTAATGAAAACAAAATATCAGGTAGGATTGTATAATATAAATACGTGACGGGTACTGTGAAACTGTAATGATATATTCGCGTTTTATGTGCTTTTAAAATCATACGGCATTAATATTTGTTTTTGTTGTAATTTTGTCGTTGAGTATTACTTTGTTTTTAACGAGTTCGAAATGAACCCTTTGCGCAAGAAAGAGAAAGATAAAGTGTAAACAAAACGTTAGACCGCGTGTGAATTCGTTTTATTTCTATTTTTGGATGTTGAAGTACTTTCAAATCGGGAGTCTTCATTATGTTTGCGTATGTGAAAGATTTGAACAATGCGAAGTATCACACAGTTTATGTTTTAAGATATAGTCCTGCACACATAGACGTATCTACTCATATCTAAATATAGAGCATATAAGAATGGAACTGAATGCTGAGTGTTATAAAAACGATGTACGGATATGAAATAGAAGATGAAACAGAAGATGAAATAGAGTATAAATATGAATAGAGACTCACGGTTGAAAATATGTATCTAAGCCTGAAGAAAATAGCAGTAGATTTTTGTTGCATTATCTCATGCGATTGTACAGATTTTCATTACCGATTGGTTTGTATATGTAAATTACGGATAGTTTTCTTTTTGTACCTTTTTTATGTGACATTTTTAGCACTGATTAACCGCTTACCGGTACTATAGTATTATCACAACAGAAAATGTAAACAACTTACTCCAGGACTCTATACCTCACAAATTTAGTATGGATTTTGTATTTTTATGTTTCAGGAGAAACTGAAGTTAACCACCAAGATGACACGAGTAAGAAGGAAATAGACGATGGAGTGAAATATGAAACATAAATTCCGGGATCGTGAGTTGGTCTTCATCAAAAGGCCGAACCTGTGAGTCTGAATTTGATTTTAACGATCCTGTTACATGGCCGAAGAAATTTTCTGACATTGAGAGATGTTATGTTATAAATATGAGAGCAGGAAACGAACGTGATCCTGAAATCAGTAAAAGCTATAGAGAAGGCTGCAATTTAAATAAAGATTGGTTTTGAAAGAAGTTAAAAATGGGTCAGTAGTTAAAAATTTTATGGCTAGGCTATGATGAGAGCAAAGATGTTTTATCTTGTACACCCTGCAGATTATTTTATTACTTAGGTTCAGATGCTGAGTCAAAGTCATTCTTAGCTATAGATGAAGGGCCCTGAAAATTCACCAAACTCTAGAGTCTTCTCTTGGATGTTGGGGCTTTGATTCGAAGGTACAAGACCAGATAAAAAGAGATAAACCTCATTGTAGAACTGTGTGGCACTGTATTATTGATGCTGTTCTTTTTCTAGCAAATCAAGGGACTCCCTTTAGAGGAACAAACGGAGCTGGAGATTTGGGTGATCCAGAGAGTGGCAAATTTGGAAACACCATTGATCTCATATCATTCTATGGTGATGCCATACATCAGCATATTGAGCGCCACATGAAAAGACAAATTAGACATCTTTCCGAAAATTTACAATATGAGTTCCTTGACTTCATTGCCAACAAAATAAGAAAAGATATAATTAAAGATATTTTAGATGCAAAGTACTTTTCATTTATGTTTTCGAATGTACCCCAAATATCAGCTATAATGAACAGATGAGTTAAGTAACTCACTATGTAAAGTTAAGTTACTGAGAGGTTGTGGAGAGTTTTGTTGACTTTTTTATAGTTAGAGATGAAACAGGAGAAGTTCTTTGTCAGAAGATAGTGCAAAAAAAAAAAAAAAGAACACGATGAGTTGAACATGAAATACTGCAGAGTCAATGGAGCAAACATCGGTGGAAAGTACAAAGTGTTCTAATCAAGAATGCCTGAGGAGAGTCCATGTGTTGCTAATTCTATGAATCTAGCAGGATCATATACAGCGAACACATCTGCCGTAGCTCAAATGTTTTTTGAAACTATCCATCGTTTTTATCTATTCTTTGTGGCTTGAACTTCAAAATGGGAAATCTTACAAAAACATGCACCCATAATATCAACATCCGAGAGAACGAGTAGGTAGTCTGCGAAAGTAGAGGGGTCGAGCTGTTTACAAGAATTTGGAAAGGTTGCAAAGGCTCTGGAAGAAGTTAAAATTCATAACTTGTCAACTCCACAAACAGAAACTGCGGCAAAATCTATTTTAAATGAATATAAGAAAACTCAAAGTCATTGGTTTAATTCGTTGTGATATGCAATATTTGAGGAGATGGGACCTGGATAAACCGAAAGAACCAGTGGTTGTAAAGAGCTTCAGGGAGGGCATTAGGGAACGATTGACAAGAATGGGGGAAAGAAATACAGTAGAAGAAGAATGGGTAGCTTTGAGAGATGGAATAGTGAAGGTAGCAGAGGATCAAGTAGGTCAAAAGACGAGGGCTAGTAGAAATCCTTGCGTAACAGAAGAGATATTGAATTTAATTGATGAAAGGAGAAAATATAAAAATGCAGTAAATGAAGCAGGCAAAAAGGAATACAAACGTCTAAAAAATGAGATCGACAGGAAGTGCAAAATGGCTAAGCAGGGATGGCCAGAGGACAAATGTAAGGATGTAGAAGCGCATATCACTAAGGGTAAGATAGATACTGCCTACAGGAAAATTAAAGAGACCTTTGGAGAAAAGAGAACCACTTGCATGAATATCAAGAGCTCAGATTGAAACCCAGTTTTAAGCAAAGAAGGGAAAGTAGATAGGTGAAAGGAGTATATAGAGGGTCTATACAAGGACGATGTTCTAGAGGACAATATTATAGAAATGGAAGAGAATGTAGATGAATATGAAAGAGGAGATATGATACTGCGTGAAGAGTTTGACAGAGCACTGAAAGATCTAAGTCGAAACAAGGCCCCGGGAGTAGACAACATTCCATTAGAACTACTGACAGTCTTGGGAGAGCCAGACCCAACAAAACTCTACCATCTAGTGAACAAGAGGTATGAGACAGGCGAAATACCCTCAGACTTAGAGAAGAATATAATAATTCCAATCCCAAAGAAAGCAGGTGTTGACAGATGTGAAAATTACCGAACTGTCAGTTTAATAAGCCACGGCTGCAAAATACTAACACGAATTCTTCACAGACGAATGGAAAAACTGGTAGAAGCCGACCTCGGGGAAGATCAGTTTGGATTCCGTAGAAATGTTGGAACACGTGAGGCAATACTGACCCTACGACTTATCTTAGAAAATAGATTAAGGAAAGGCAAACCTACGTTTCTAGTATCTGTAGACTTAGAGAAAGCTTTTGACAATGTTGACTGAAATACTCTCTTTCAAATTCTAATGGTGGCAGGGGTCAAATACAAGGAGAGAAGGGATATTTACAATTTGTACAGAAACCAGATGGCAGTTATAAGAGTCGAGGGGCATGAAAGAGAAGCAGCGGTTGGGGAAAGGAGTGAGACAGGATTGTAGCCTATCCCAGATGTTATTCAATCTGTATACTGAGCAAGCAGTGAAGGAAACAAAAGAAAAATTTGGGGTAGGAAGTAAAATCCATGGAGAAGAAATAAAAACTTTGAGGTTCGCCGATGACATTGTAATTCTGTCAGAGAGAGCAAAGGACCTGGAAGAGCAGCTGAACGGAATGGACAGTGTCTTGAAAGGAGGATGTAAGATGAACACCAACAAAAGCAAAACGAGGATAATGGAATATAGCCGAATTAAATCGGGTGATGCTGCGGGAAATAGATTAGGAAATGAGAGGCTTAAAGTAGTAAAGGAGTTTTGCTAATTGGGGAGCAAAGTAAATGATGATGGTCGAAGTAGAGAGGATATAAAATGTAGACTGTCACTGGCAAGGAAAGCGTTTCTGAAGAAGAGAAATTAGTTAAAATCGAGTATAGATTTAAGTGTCAGGAAGTCATTTCTGAAAGTATTTGTATGGAGTGTAGCCATGTATGGAAGTGGAACGTGGACGATAAATGGTTTAGACAAGAAGAGAAAAGAAGCTTTCGAAATGTGGTGCTACAGAAGAATGCTGAAGATTAGATGGGTAGCTCACATAACTAATGAGGAGGTATTGGATAGAATTGGAGAGAAGAGAAATTTGTGGCACAACTTGATTAGGAGAAGGGATCGGCTGGTGGGGCATATTCTGAGGCATCAAGGGATCACCAATTTAGTATTGGAGGGTAGCGTGGAGGGTAAAAATTGTAGAGGGAGACCAAGAGATGAATACACTAAACAGATTCAGAAGGATGTAGGTTGCAGTAGGTACTGGGAAATGAAGAACCTTGTACAGGATAGAGTAGCATGGAGAGCTGCATCAAACCAGTCTATGGACTGAAGACCACAACAACAACAAATCAATATTAACAAAAAATATCACGCCAGTCAGTTTCTGCAAAGATAAGGTCTTAACGACTCATAAAAGTGCTCGAAATGTCGAAGGCTTATTGAGCTTTCATAAAGCTTCTAGCGACTCTTGCACCCACGGAGCAATTTCTGAGGCCAAATAATTAGTTGAAGAGAATGCGATATTAACGGAATTCTCAGAAAAAAGGATCAGAGGAAAGAAAAAATGACCGTCGAGCTTTATGAGGATGAAGTATCCGAACATTCATAGGAAAATTTCTTCAAGATGTCCCTATTAGAAATAACTGTCCGAGTTATAATGGAGCTTAGTACCAGGTTTAAGGCACTGTAGAAAGTTGGTGCAAAGTTTGGTTTTTTATGTGGTGTCGAAATTCAAGAAATATAAGTGGAGGACTTAAAGGCCATAGCAGTGGAACTGGGAGGTATCTATGTAGAACATGTTAACAGTGAAGAATTTGTTTTTGAAACTGAAAGTTCCAAACACCATCCGCTGGAAACAGAAAGAGACTTGCGAGGTGCCACAAGTTTAATTTATGAAAATAAATTGGTAGAGAGGTACCCCAACCTTACTACAGCCTTTAAATTATTCCTTGGCGTGTCAGTTTCTGTTTCATCTGGAAGAAAGAGTTTCAGCAATCTGAAATGAATTAAAAGTTATTTGATGAGCACAGTTGCTCAGCAAAGGTTAACAATTCTGAACATAATCTCAGTAGAGCAAAAACAAGCCGATTCCATAAACTGAGATGATAAACATTTTTGCTGAAAATAAAGGCGCGGAAAGTGAAACTTTAAATTTATTATTTCTACAATGAATCATCATGTTTTATTTTTTGTATTTTTAAAATTGTTTTTTGTTTGTTTTGACATTGACTTAATTTAGTCAATACAGTGAGTTAATGATATGAAATGGTGATATTTATTTCGAAATATATTACGTAAATTACTGGTATAAAACTGTTGATCTTTGTAGGGGCAAATTTAAGCTTACCCCCTTGGTAAAAGTCATAGTTCCGGCCCTGCCTTGCACAACGCAATATCGAGCCCCTCTTTTTCCCATCTGCTGTTGAAAATCTTTTGCCATACATTCCGTAGTCTTTTCCGACATAAAAAATGTAAGAAGGATTCTACAACTTCCTCAGTGTTGTGTTCTATATGGGCGTATCTAATTATATGACTCATTCAGTCAGTTCTGATTTCATAAGGAGTGCTGTCAAAAATTATTCCGTGGTATTTACACTTTTTTATATCTGCAGTCAAGTTTTCCTTAACTTCTTCACCCAAAAGAAAAGAAAAAGAAATTATTTTGTATCTCTTTTGAAAAATCAAAACCTACTCCAGTTGATCCGCCAGCGGACTCTTCAAGTTTTAAGCAATGCTGTTTCAATACTGGAGCATATTTCGTCATCAACTGCGTCAATTCTTTTGTTTCCCGATGGAATGTGTTCACGATGACTACGCAAAGCAAGATTTTGCTGAGCTACAAATAGTGTAATATCTAGAAGGCTATGTAAAATGTGTCTCTATTTCTTGGTCTCGTAATTAACCATCTTCTGACTATCTTTGCCAATGGATTTATGAAGCTTCAACCTCATAGAGAGTTTTGAATTTTTCTAAATTTGATAGATGTTGACATAATAATTCAAGCTTTAATGTCTTTGAACATAATTTCTTCCACTGACAGAAGTCAGAAATAAATTTATTTTTATTGGTATCGCCCTCAGAGGCAAATAATCGGCAGCGAAATCAGTACATTTCTTTGTTGATGGTCAGTGTAGCAACGATTTCCTTAAAATTTAGTCTCGTTCAAATGTGAGTAAAACCACGACAAAATTAAACACCGAGGTGTTTCTTTAGTGTGTTCATCTGGTCTTCTATAGATTCAAAAGATCCTTCCCTGGGCTGATATCCTCCACTATCTTTTTCAGTAGTCACAATTCTGAAATACAGGTATTGTAGTTTCAGTGGATGAAGAGGAGTCTAAATTAAATCCATCAGAAATATGTTCATTCTCAGTAATTTTCTCTTCATTACTATCTTTATCAAATTTTTTCAGTCTCATGTCGAAGTCTTAATTAAAATCACGTAAGTAGGCCTTTCACCTCTGTTTTTAGTCTCAATAGCAGTAATTATCAGTACACTAGAGGCACATTAAACAGTTTGATTAATCTTTCCTTCGTCATCATTATTTTCTCCACGAGAGGATAGGTATTTGGATAAAGATCTAGCGAGTGATTATCTTCTCCATTCCTTGCTTTTCTCAGCTTTCTTTTGTGAGAGCGAGATGGATGAATTCTTTTCACTAAAAAAAGTTTTACAACTTTATTTCGGTGACAGATCATAGCCTACATGCCAATTAAAAGTAATTTTGTCTCTCCATGTAGCCTGTAGGCTTTTAGTAATGAGAATATAATAGCATCATGATCGTAAATGTACATATGGTCATTATCAAATGAATGGTGTGTGTAGTGTTCATATTGTGACTCACTTCAACGCCAATTTGTTCAGTATATAAAAAGTTTATTTTTATTTTGCTATTCTTTAAACCAGTATGTGCTTGTTGGACATCATGATTGTAGAATTTATAACACATTTCAGTATTAGAACAAAGTGTTATTAGCTTTAAAACTTTCTAAAGAAAGAATCTAATGTTTACAAAGAAATAAACACTGTCCAGTCACAATAACGTGACCACCTGTTGAAAGCCTGAATAACAACTTTTTGCAGCCCGGATACCTGCGAGACGTGCAGGAAGAGAGTCAATGAGGTTCTGGAAGGTACCGGCAGAGATGTGGAGCCAGGCAAACTCCACTGCCGTAGCTAGCTGCGTTAGGTCTCTCGGTTGAGAATCCACTGCGCGAACAGATCGAGATGGTCCCACAGATTATCGACTGGGTTTTAATCCGGGGAGTTTGGTGACCAGGGGAGTACGGTAAACTCAACCTGGTGCTTTTCGAACCAAGCACGTGCACTGCGAGATGTGTGATACGTTGCATTGTCCTGCAGGTAGATACAAGCGCGCCGAAGAAAAACAAACTGCATGTAGGGGTGTCATGGTCCCCAAGGATAGATGGATACTTGTGTTGACCCATTGTACCTTCCAGAATGACGAGATTAGCCAGGAATTGCCACAAAAACATTCCCCACACTAGAACGCTCTCTCCTCCATCCTGTACCCTTCCTACGATTTGTGTTTGCTTTCAGACGTTTCTCGCCACTGGAGCATAAACGTGATTCATCTGAAACCAACTATTGCCATTCAGTGGACGTCCAGCTGCGGTGTTTACGTGCGAATTCCAGCCTTCGTCGATGATGAACTGCTGTCAGAATGGGTGCATGAACCAGGCGCCTGCTACGGAGGCCCATACGCAACAACGTTCGCTGAACGGTCGTTAGGCAGACACTGTTGGTATCCCCTTGGTTCGTCTGGTCAGTCAGTTACACGTTTGTTCGCCCGTACACGTCACCCCTGACATCTATTGCCCGTGGTGCACCACAGTTATCACGACGCCGGTTTTGGATAGCGCCATTTTGCCATGCGAACACCTTAACGACGGCGGCACACGAACAATGCACACACTTAGCCGTTTCGGAAATGCTCCCATCCTTGGATGTCAGATAAACCACCCCGTTTCCACATTACGACTGTCGGTGAGTGGTTATTTCACACTGATGTCGAAGGTAGGCGGTAGTCATAGTAATGTGACTGGGCCGTGTAGAAAATTGTGAGTCCACGCATTTCTGGTCCTGATATTATGTTCTTGAAAATGTCGAGATAATAATAACCTAATTAGAAATATAGGTACTTACTTTTTGGGCTCTTCTTAGATACACGGTGATACAATCAGTGTTTTAAACTCACTGAGTATGCCAAAATAAATATCAAAGAAAAATTATTCTACATTAATTACGTAGTAATTTTAATCGAGCTTTAAGAAGAATGAAATGAAGTGAAATTAACCCGAAACTCACGGTATTCTAGGGCGCACGTGCGAGTGGACTGTTTGGGGTTCTCCATTTTGAAGGTTTCCCCATTTTGAAGACTGAAATGGAAGTCGAAGGGAATTCTGCAGTGACGACTATATTCATTTGTTCTCCTAACGGGTTACGCGTTATAACGTATTTTTACGACAATAAGTTTCAAACTGATTGCTCTCATTGCTAGTCTTCAATAGGTACTTTTTTTCCTTTTACGAAAGAAATCATCACATGATTTCTCTGTTGGTCGGATCTATTATTTTTGTTTTACGCTGAAGCCACCATAGAGCGAGTGGAGTGCATCGTTTTAAGGCAATGACTCACTTTTTCGAAAAGGCGTAACTGTCTAGAATTATGACAAAGAAATGTGAAATTTGGCTCAAAGGTACCTGAAACCTTCCTCTATGATGGTGCAAAGCGTGGCGCCCTGTGACTTCAACCGTCAAGGTGTAGACAAATGGAAAATAAAGGTCACTGCTCAGAAGTGTATGTGACGTGGAAGGCGCGTTAAAGATGTCACATTGGCAGGAAATTTCTCCACAATTCTGCCCAACCCCACCGTGGACATGTCACACGATTGGAATATCGTCACACACCTCTTTTACCCACACGTCACCTCTTCTGTTGTCACCTTTGCGATGGAGGTCAGAACCGCGAAGCCCAGTATTGAAATCTTGCGGTTTCTTATGAGAGGCCGAGGAAAACATTTCAGAGGCAGCGCCGCTCAGAACTGACCGAAAAGGTTTTAGGGGGTGGCAAAAAGGGCGCCAATAAAACCACCCTTCACTCGGGGTGATGATCCGCTCACAGTTGTCGCAGTCAGTTCGAAAGCAACAGAGTGACGTTCTTGACTACCTTGACATTGCTGACACCCTGCTCCCCCCCCCCCCCCCCTCCCCCAGACGATTCAGCTCTAAGCTAAGAACATCTTGGACCAGCAATCCCACTGAACATGACTCCACATTTTTGGAGTGTAATGTGACCGCACTTTTTGCTCTGGTGTACAGGGTGGAACAACTAGAGACGGTTCAAAACCACTGGACGAAATAAGAAAGTGATCCAAGGGAGCAAAGGACACGCACGAATAAAATGGCAAAGAGTCCCTATAAGACAACTCCCCCCCCCTCCCCCCCCCCCCCCCTCGATTGGGAAAACACCGTCAGTGCCACTTGCTCACATTCGTTGATCACTTTAAAAATGTACCTGTACAGATACAATCTGTGAATGATTCCTAGGCGCTTGACACCCCTCTCATGCCAAATGCTCGCTACCAGGGGCTACAGCAGCAGCGCAGCTTACCTGCAGGTGCCTAAGAGTCCATCAAGAGTTGTCTCTGTACAGGTACATTTATAATATGCTCAACAAAAGAGCGCTGGTGACACTGAGGGTGTTGCTGAACTGGGTGGTCTTGGAGGGACCCTTTGCTGTTTTAATCTCGCATGTGTCAATGTCGCACCCCCCCCCCCCCCCCCAAACCACCGCCACCATGATAATCCAAATCACCTTTTTTGCTCCTTATCCTCTCTCATGGAGCGTTTCGTGCAGATTGTCCTGTTTAGCAAAAACATCCGTTACATCGTGTCGTATAAAATTACACAGCTCTTACTTTAAGCAAAAAATGCGTCTCTCATGTTTTATGTTCATATATCATTAACTTCCACAATGTAAAAGCGAACAAACAAATTTAAATAACGAGATGGAGAAATTCTGAAAGTGCTGGTAAATAAATCAACTGTACTATTTTTTGATTAGAAGCTAGTGGGAATTGCTTTTGAATGACTGTATTTTCACGTGCCTGTTTGTACCTCTTGTAGACTACCCCATTAATAACCAAATGAAGGAAGAACATTCTTCTCGTGTTTCGTCAGGGGATTAGCAATGTCTGGCATCATCTTTGATTTGACCAACAGAAGTGCTTTGTTTAAATGATGTCGTTTCCTGCTTTTGGTTATAACTGTTTTTATTGTGCTGTTGCAGCTTTGGCTTCTGTGCCATTATCAAACATAATACTCAATGTCATTTTATGGCATATAAATAGTCTTGAAGCAACAACGTTCTTTTAACGCTGTGTACGTCTTGACGGTAACAGGGTCAGTGGCTGTTATCAATTACATGAGTAACATAATACATTAATCTGTATTATACTACGACTGCAGTTCTAAGATGTGTTGTTACTGCAGTTCGTGCACAATTAATTAAGTGTATCACTTTTGAATGTTTATTCTGTAGTATACGAATTGTCTCAAATTTTATGGCCCTGGAAATGTAATTTATACTTTTTATTTGCACAGCGGTTTTATTTTTGTATGGTCTAATCTGACTGCAAAAGGAAATTTTAGTGATAGAGCCGATGACATGCACTATCTATTCTTGGGCACTGAATCCACTAGTCCTTATGTTAAACTGTGTCTTGACCTGTCTTCTGGTCTTGAAATGGTGGTTTTCTGAGCATAGCATTTATTTGCCTTGTTTTACCTCCATCACGACATGGTTGCCTGCGTCACTTCTTTCAAGGTGATGCTTCCGTAAATTTTCGTTGCAGTAATTTTTGTGGGAAGATGCTTAAAAAAAAAGAAGAAAGAATCTATAATTAATCGTTTTTCAGTTGTAAATTATAATTTCTCGTTTTGTTTCTCAGCTCCAACTATAAACATACAAAACAAGTGTCGACTGGACATACTCGAACAATCATGTTATACACTTCGTCGATCACTGAAACAACTTCTGTACTTGTTTCATTATTTGTCTCGTAATACTTGCATCTTTCGTGGACTCTCGACCCTCTATCCCAAATGTTAATTTTATCAATTCTTCGCGAGCACTCCCATGACTTCCACACTACCTACGTTCTACGCTCTGAGCACGTGAACACCACAGAGCAACAAAACATACTCCTTTCACGTGACTGTCAGACGAGGGCAATACTTTTCTGAGCAATTCCTTTTCTTAACAGTACTTTTATTGTCAAACAGTTACATCAAAGGGGCACGGAATTCAGGGGCAAGTTACATATTCAACTACATATAAAGAATTTTGATCGTCTGTGCGTTACTAAAAAAGTGAGATGACATTGGACGTGTCTAGGATACGGTCACCTTACATTGTTATTTACACGAGTTCGACGTGCATGTAAATAACACAAATTTACGTATCATGTTACTTATGTTATTGAAAACAGCCAATCATTCTATTACCATGAAGTAGGTCACAGCCCTACAAGAACATTGTTATTTTGAACTAATGACTGTGCCATTATTTGTCTAGCATATGTCAGTTCCAACTGAACTGGAACCAACATTCAAGAATTACGTGATTTTGCAAAATAAATAGAATTAAAGAACTAAATCTAGAAATTAATATCTAAATTCTCAGTCTATTTAGGGCTCCTCTGTCACTCCCAAGAAACCTTCTAGATTTCCGGGTTAAGCTCGTCTACTACAGTTTGTTACAATGTGTCTGATTGTCTGATGTTCATTACCACAGAGGCCTTTCGCCATCGGTGGAGGCTTTCTGCACAAATGCTATGGCGTATACGAGACCCGTTAATTGTTTTCGAAGCACGCCGCGGTAATTCCATGCCGGCTGGTCTTGCGCGAAGTATTGTGAGGGCCCAATATTCCTCATGGGCGATATTATTCAGTGTTTCCGAGCACTTTCTGCTCAAGGTGAAATCCATTGCTTGCATTGATTCCGCCAGTATGATAGGTTATCATAATTTTAATTAATTTTTCATACTCCTTGGTGAATTCTAACTTCGAAGATATAGCGGCGCAATGTACCATAGGGGTGGTAATCAGTGAACAAGAGTAGATCTAATGCAATCTGTTATTGTCCACATTGCTGCATTTAGCTAAACATCGATATTTCTCACATGTGAACTACACTAAGGTGACAAAAGTGATGGAGTGCCTCCTCGACCTCCTGCTGCCCAGCGTAGCGCACCAGCCTCCACGTGGCGAGGACTCAACAAGTCCCCTGCAGAAATGTTGCCTCTGTAGCCATCCATAATAGCGGAAGTGTTGCTGGTGCAGGATTTTGTGCACGAACTGACATCTCGATTATGTTCGAATAAATGCTCGATCGAATTCATATCAGAAAATTTGGGTGGCCAGACCATTCGCTCGAATTTGCAATAATGTTCTTCAAACCAATCGCAAACAATTGTGGCCTGATGACACAGCGTATTGTCATCCTTAAAAATTCTATTCTTCTTGTGAACATGAAGTCCATGAATGGCTGCAAATGGCGAACATCCAGAGGACCCAGTCCATTCCACGTAAACACCGCCAGTTTGCACGGGGCTTTGTTGACAACGTGGGTCAATGACTTCGTGGGGTCTGTACCACACTCGAACCCTACCAGCAGCTTTTACAGACAGAAATATAGACTCATCTGACCAAGCTACGATTTTCCACTCGCCTAGACTACAGGCAATACGGTGACGAACCCAGGACTGCAGGCGATGTCTTGTTGTTAGCAAAGGCACTCACGTCAGTGGTCTGCTGCCATAGCCAATTAACGTCAAATTTCGCGACGCTGTCCTAACGGATGCGATCGTCGAACGTTACACATTGATTTCAACGGTTATTTCACGCAATGTTGCTTGTCTGTTAGCACTGACAACTCTACACGAACGCCGCTGCTACCGGTCGTTAAGTGAAGGCCATCGTCCACTGCTTTGTACGTGGTGAGAGGTAATGCCTGAAGTTTGGTATTTTGACACTATGGGTCTCGAAATACTGAATTCTCTAACGATTTCCGAAATGGAATGTCTCATGTGTGTAGGTCCAACTACCATTCCGCATTCAAAGTCTGTTAATTCGTGTCGTGAGGTCATAATCACGTCAGTAATCTTTTCACACGAGTCACCTGAATACAATTGAGAGCTCCACCAGTTCACCGCCATTTTACACCTTGTGTACGTGATACTATCTCCATCTGTATATGTGCCTATCGCTGTCCGATGACTTTTGTCACATCAGTGTATTCAGCAGCAGAGTACACGAGTCCTATGGAAGAACATCGTTGTGTTGTAGCACCTGCACTCCATGATGTTCCACCATCTTGGGTATGATGTTATTGCACGATCTCAGCTTTATTTCTATGCCATTAGGTGGCATCAATGCGTGACAATGCCACATAAGCCGAAATTGCAATAGCACAATCAGAACAGTTACAGACAAAAGAGGAAAATGAAATAATTTAAAGAGTCTGTAGAGGCTGGGTACTCGTTTTCCGATACATTAGAAGCCAGTACTCTAATGAATACTTTGGCATGTTAGTTTCTTGTGTATATAATCTGCCCCAATACCCATATTAAGTTACACTTTCATGTCTCTGTCACTAGACAGACTTCATAAAGGCAGAGAAATAAAAAATAATTGAATGTTTCTAACAGTAACTTACATAAGTCCATTGACGTAGAACTTTTCCGTAATGTAGTCTTTACAGTTCGAGTTCTCGAATGCCAAGTAGAATTTGTAGTCCCTGTCGAGCATTTCGAGACATTTGTTGGCATTGGAGCGCGGGCACTTCTTGGTCCCGCACGCGCCGTAGATGTCGACCTGGATGTGCTTCTGCAGCTCGTGCGCGTACTGCAGCCTCTTGTTGCGAGCCCCGCAGTTGGAGACGAACCAAGCGACCTTCTTGGTCTTGTTGGCGGCGTAGTTGAAGTCGGCCTGCGGTTTCTGGCGCACGCGGTCGTCGTAGTAGGCCCAGCGCTCGTACGGCGCCACGATGTCGCTGTCGCGCCGGTACGTCGCAGTCCAGTTGAACACGTCGTTGTGCTTCACGTGCTGCGTGTGGTACGGGCACTCCAAGAAGTACAGGATCCACACCTGCAAGCCAGCCACATAACACAGTTCATCGCTGTACATTAAAAAAAGTTACATATGCGCACTTATGGTATATCCCTACGCTTTCACATATTTTTTAAAAAAATTATTGATACATCAAATGCTAGCTCCAGTCCTTCCTAACACCCATATTTACTTCCTTTAACGCCGCGTTGTATAGATTTTTAAACCTTTTTTTACCAATGGCTACTTTGGGCAGCAATCTTTGATAGATCGGCTTCCTAGCATGCCAGTGGTTCCATAACGGAACCGTGACAGTTATTTGCAACTGTTGGGCATTAGTGGTCACCTCCAGAACTCGGTGTGCAATAGGACACATTTCCCGTCTTTAATGGCTTAGAAATAAAAGCTATAGCTTAGGTTTCTTATGGGCTCCACTGCTATAAAGATAGTTATGTGAATACGTGGTGTCTGTCCTTTGGGACATGTCCGAAAGAATAGCCACCACGCGAAATCTCCAGCTGTGATACATATCACGTAAATTGGAGGTGGAGTGGGGAGAAAGGAAAGGAAATTAACTAATGATAGCAGCTGCATCGGGACTTTATGCAGAATCAACGTTGACTAGTGAAAATGTGTGCCGGACATGGACTCGAACTCGGGATCTCCTGTTTACTAGGCAGTAGCGTTAACCACTGCACCACCTGGACACAGCGTTAAGTGCAAATGCGTGGACTATCTTGACCGCTCCCTTGCTGTTTCAGATACCCAACTAACGCCACCTATCCACAGCCCCCGTCTATATCCTCTAGGCTCGCTAATTTTAGATTCCCACTGGAGGTCGAACGTAGATGTGCATCCACGCTGAAGGGTGTGGTTAATTGCCCATCCAGACGAATCAATTGCACGATCGCGTGAATACACACTGAAGAGCCAAAGAAACTGTGACACCTGCCTAATATTGTGTAGGGCTCCCGAGAGTGTCCATAAATTCGTAAGAGTACTAGAGTGGAGGTCTCTTCTGAACAGCACGTTGCAAGGCATCCCATAGATGCTGAATAAAGTTCATGGCCGGGGGATCTGGTAACCAGCGAAGTGTTTAAACTCAGAAAAGTGTTCCTGAAGCCACTCTGTAGCAATTCTGGACGTGTGAGGTGACGTAATGTCCCTCTGGAATTCCGGAAGTCCGTCGGAATGCACAATGGACATGAATGGATACAGGTGATCAGACAGGATGCTTACGTACGCGCAACCGTCAGAGTCGTATCTAGACGTACCAGGGGTCTCATATCAATCCAGCTGCACACGCCCCACACAATTACAGAGCCTCCACCAGCTTGAACAGTCCCCTGCTGACATGCAGGTTCCATGGATTCACCTCGGAGATGCTGTGTCCCATCGCTCGCGCGCCGACTATAACACCACGTTCGGACACACTTAAATCTTGATAAGCTGCTACTGTAGCAGCAGTAACCGATCTAACAACTGCACCAGACACTTGTTGTCATATGTAGGTGTTGCCGACCACAGCGCCGTATACTGCCTGTTTACATATCTCTGCATTTGAATGAGCATGCCTATACCAGTTTCTTTTGCGCTTCCAAAAGGACAGACACAACGTGTTCATAAAATTGATTCGCCTCAATGGGCACTGAATCCACAACCTTTAGCGCAGATACACATTTACGTTAGACCTCCAACGGGAATCTAAAATTAGCGAACATGCAGGACGTGGACGGAGGCTACGCATAGGTGGTGCGAGATGGGAATGTGAGTCGCCTGGGGAACGTGCCGTAGTCCGCGCTGTGTACGCGTGGCGCGATCGTTAACGCAATTGCCTCGTAAGCAGGAGATCCCGGGTTCGAGTTCAAGTCTGCTAGACATTTTCGCTCGTCGCCACTGATTACGCAAAAAGTCCCAATGAAGCTGATATCATTAGTTCTTTCCCTTTCCTTTCTCTCCCATCCACCTTCGATTTACATAAACAGGACTATCATTTGTGTTTCAGACTGTAGCCACTGTCAAGAAACGGTGGAATCATCTCTTCCTCTCAGAATTAGATTTGTGGAATCTGCATGCTGCTGACTTGATCAGTGACATTCCCTCTCAGCTACTGGATTACCGTGTGATGAGAAGTCAGTAAACTCCGATAGTGATAATCAAACAGATGTGATGGCATGTAATGTAATGTGGCATGTTGTAAATGTGGCTATTGGCAGTGTTGACATAATCTCTGAGAAATTAGTGCAGAAGAAAGAATGGCTTTGAAGGAGTTTAGAGTTTTTGTCATTGTAGGCCATTAGAGCAACAGGAGCAAATGAGCTTTAGGCATTATCTCCTATAGAGCATGCGCTACAGAAGCTAAACTGATAAATGACATGAAACAGTAATACGCCTGCAAAGGGAACATTTGGAAATTAAGCATTCTGTAGCACAGCGAGACACTCTCATCGTACCAAGTGGATCTACCAAACATGTGATGCTGGACTCCTCAGGTGTCATACTGAGAAATGAAACTTCCTGGCAAATTAAAACTGTGTGCCGGACCGAGACTCGAACTCGGGACCTTTGCCTTTCGCGGGCAAGTGCTTTTCGCAGAAGAGCTTCTGTAAAGTTTGGAAGGTAGGAGACGAGGTACTGCCAGAAGTACAGCTGTGAGGAGGAAGCGTGAGCAGTGCTTGGGTAGGTCAGTTGGTAGAGCACTTGCCTACGAAAGGCAAAGGTCCCGAGTTCGAGTCTCGGTCCGGCACACAGTTTTAATCTACCAGGAAGTTTCATATCAGCGCACATTCCGCTGCAGAGTGAAAATCTCATTCTGGAATACTGAGAACTGTTTTGCAGACTGCAGCAAGAAGTGAACAACTCGTGCTTTACCAGCAGTTTCGCTGAAACAACATACAACAAAAGTGCTGTAACACACACTTTTCTTAAAGTATTTGTGCTGGTGCTAATTTAACATTCACTTGATATGACCTTTGTTAAGAGAAAATTATTTTTATACAGATTTTATTTCTGGTAAACAAAGGGTTAAAATAAACTGTATTATACGCTTACTAAACGCTGTTAATCCAAACTAGAAGAAAGGATGAATCAGCCTATTTCCAGAAACAAGTAACTTTCGAAGCATGAGATATTTTACTTATGCTGAAAATATTCAGAACTCTGAGGTCTAAGCTGCCTTGCTGTCCAAGTTCATCACTCATTATGAGAATTGAGGTCCACTTAGTATGCAAACAGAAATATTCATTTTTTTACCCAAACATCTTTCAGCAAACTTCTGTCATCATTTGAGAGTATCTTATTCAAGTCTGTAAAATGTAAACACATTTTAAATAATAACTGTTGAAAAATGAATTGCAGGACTAAATACATTTTAAGTCTATTGCGACAACTACCTTATTATTGCCAATGTTAATCTCTGTAGGACATATTTTCCATTATTATTAGTAGTAGTATGTGGGGTTTGTAGCACAATTTTGATATCAAATTGATATGCAAATTAGTTAAATTGATCAGTTAATCATTCCCACCCCAACCCACTCCCGTCTACCCTCGCCCCGACCACGCCCCCCCTCCCCCCCCCAGATGACATCACGTGTTTTTCTAAGCTGCACATGTGCACCAGCCTCTTCATCCCCCCTCCCCCCTCCCCCACACCTACCATATTGGCGGGAATCAGGACTGTGCTGGATAGGATGGACGTATACCTTTATTTAGACAATTTGAGGCAGTGCCTCCATCCGGTGTGTTCACCATGGGGTCCAGAGTCAAAAATGGTTCAAATGGCTCTGAGCACTATGGGACTTAACATCTATGGTCATCAGTCCCCTAGAACTTAGAACTACTTAAACCTAACTAACCTAAGGACAGCACACAACACCCAGCCATCACGAGGCAGAGAAAACCCCTGACCCCGCCGGGAATCGAACCCGGGAACCCAGGCGTGGGAAGCGAGAAGGCTACCGCACGACCACGAGATGCGGGCGGTCCAGAGTCCCACTGACCTAGTATACAGCACTGTCACCAGAGGACGCCATTGTCCCACCCGTGACATAATCCAAGATGGCGGTCTTGAGGGGAAAAGTGGCGGGAAAAGGACTCAGTCTGTTCTGGGCTGCTGGAGAGAGGAAGGAGTGTTCTTTATTTATTTTTGGAACAGTTTGTTTAGGGACAGATTTCACATAGTTTATTTATTATGTTGGTACAAAACACTCGCCCTGATGTGCTTGGGGTCACAATACACAGTTTACAGACCTGGAAACTACTCGTAAATCACCGAAATAATGCAGTACAATGATGTACAGACACAAAGACAACTTGTAAATTACCGAAATAACGCACTGCACAGCCTACAGACATGTTCAAAAAATAACGCAGTACACTGATGTGCAGACACGTTCACTATGCATAAAATTATCCATATAATGCATGTATAACGCTCTCCAAACAGGCTCACAATGCTTAAACAGCCAAAATAATGCAGTGCACAAACACTCATATAGGTGCGAAAAGGGGGTCGCTACACTTTCAACTACCTAGTTTCAAATACTTTTCAAGGTCATCCAATCACCCACTTCCACACCTAAGATAAATGCACATAAATCGTTGTATATAGGAAATGTCTTAGGGTTTTGGCTAGGTTAGCAAATAAGACAGTTATATAATCTCATACAAAATAATGATTAACTTTTGCATATACATTTACACACATAAAACAATTGTTTCTTTATTTTTGTTAGGTGTAGTTTTAATAATGCCCGATTTAATTTTTAACTTATAACTTAAATCCACATCTAAATAATCTATTTCTTTCTTCAACCAGTAATTTGACAAATACAGAGAAGGTACATTCTCAAATTCTAAGACATATACAATTTTCTTCCTGTAAAATACTTGTTTTATGGCTTTAACTATTAGCTCAGTTCCTTGCTGCAGCTCTTCCAGGCGAGAGAATTCAGGGATTTTAGTTTTTCCTTGCATCTCCTCAATGACGATACTGTTAAAGCATTCCACGTCTTCCTGTGTGTATGTCGACAATTCTTCTGCTCTACATTCTTGTGGGATTCCTGTATAGAACTTAAAATTTACAACTTTTGCAAACGAGTGTCCATTAAATGTAGTTATTCCATTAGTTTTAATCTGAGGAAATGGCAGTTCTGTTGCTAGGTGGACAACATCCAGCTCGCCACACTTACATAGAATATAACCATCCTTTTTAAGCCGATCCAAATGGGAACAGAGCTTAATAAACACATTTTCCATGTATCCCTTAATAAAGTAAATGTTCTCGATTCCACTGATTTCTGTCAGTACTCCAACACGTGACCAATTTCCATTGCTGTTTACTGTAAATGCCAATATTTTGTATTCCCACTTCATAGATAGATTTTTCCATACACTGTCTTTGAAGCCGTATGTAAACCTCGCCTGCACATCCGCAATAACCTCTTCCTTCTTTATTTGAAGCTTATATTCTTCCTTTATGGCAGTTGTCTTCTCTGTATACTCTAGTTTTCTTTCCTTCAGTTCGATGTCTTTCATTTCCAGTTTCCTTTTTCGTGCACATAACACATTAACTGTACTTAAAGATGTAATTTCTTCAATGGGAAATGGTTGAAGTCTGTGTGATACATTTACTCTGTTTCTTAGGAGTTGTGGAATGACGTTGATTGTGTCAACCAATCCCAATTCTGCAATATTTATATCGGCCGGTATTGTGGAGAACAGTGTTCTAGACTGAGAAAAATAAGTTTCTCCTGCTTTAACATAACTCTTTTGTATAATACTTATATTGTCTTAATTGGAGTCATAGTTAAAAATGTCCACATAGTTTATAGGTAGATAATTAAAACTGTATGCAGACAGAACATAGCTGATAAACTTTTCTCTGTCTGGAGTATCTGGAAGACTTACTTGTACACCTGTAAATTTTTGGGTATTCTTATTACCCCAGTACACAAACTGTAGAACATTATTAAACACAACAGTTATTCTGTATGTTATCTGTGAATTGCCGCCACATGGAAGAAAGTGACACAGAGTGAAGTGGAGCACATTGTAAATACTGTTTACTGATGTCTAATACAAGTAAACAAATACTCGTGCACAGGCTCGAACACATGATCCATTCTGTAGTTGGATATTGTAGCCTCCAGCCTGGTAATGCCATGCTGCTTAGCCAAGGAAGACCTACAATTTTCTCATAGTCGCATGTCTGGGCACCTTATAAAGTCGATAACGTGGTTACCAATATCTTTATTGTGCACTGCATTATTTTGGCTGTTTAAGCATTGTGAACGTGTTTGGCCAGCGTTACACATGCATTATATTGACAATTTTGTGTGTAGTGAATGTTTCTGCACGTTAGTGTGCTGCATTGTTTTGTGAATATGTCTGTAGGCTGTGCAGTGCGTTATTTCAGTAATTTACGAGTTGTTTTCGTGTGTGTACATCAGTGTACTGCATTATTTTGGTGATATATGAGTAGTTTCCATGCCTGTAAACTCTATATTGTGACCGCAAGAACATCAGGGCGAGTGTTTTATATCAATGTAATAAATAAACAACGTGAAATACGGCCCTAAATAAACTGTTCCAAAAGTAAATAAAAGACACTCCTTCCTCTCTCCAGCAGCCCAGAACAAAAAAATGGCTCTGAGCACTATGCGACTTAACTTCTGAGGTCATCAGTCGCCTAGAACTTAGAACTAATTAAACCTAACTAATCTAAGGACATCACACACACCCATGCCAGAGGCAGGATTCGAACCTGTGATCGTAGCGGTCGGTCGGTTCCAGACTGTAGTGCCTAGAACCGCACGGCCACTTTGGCTGGCAGCCCAGAACAGACTGAGTCCTTTTCCCACCATTTTTCCCCTCCAGAGCGCCATATTGTATTATATCATGTGAGGGCCGACAGTGCCCTCTGGTGGCAGTGCTGTATACTAGGTCAGTTGGACTCCAGACCCCATGGTGAACACATTGGATGGAGGCACTGCATCAAATTCTTTAAATAAAGACTGTTTAAATAAAGACATACGTCCATCCTCTTCAGCACAGTCCTGGGACAACGAAATTCCCGCCAAAATTCGAACTTCCTGCCAAAATTCGAAATTCCCACCAATACGGTAGGTTGGGGGAGGGGTGAGGGTGAGGGAGGGGGGGTATGAAGAGGCTGAGGCACATGTGCAGCTGAGAAAAACACGTGACGTCATCTGTGGGCGGGGTTGGGCGCGGTCGCGGGCGGCGGTGTGCAGGGGTGAGCGTGTGTGATTAATTGATCAATTTAATTAATTTGCATATCAATTTGGTATCAAGATTGCGCTACAAACCCCACTATACTACTACTATTATTTACCTTGCCATCTGCAACGAAATGTGGTTAGTGAATTAAAAAATAATTTCACTTATAAACGTAATTTTGCTGCGGAAAATATTTCGCGACTACTTGTTGCGATTACTTACAACTTCAGAACCAAATGATGACGATTATTGCTCGCCCCTATTGATTATGTTTGGCTGTGTACACATTCTGTTTGCTGTGGTGCAGTTAAAATTCTTTCCTGCATCATCCAAGCTGTAAGGTTGGTACTAAGCGCTAAATATCCACAATTTAATTAGGCATAAGGTGGATGCCACACATACTGGAGTAATAAATTACCACAATAACAACGCATAGGCAGTTGCATATTCCTGAACGATCGTTGAACCAAGACATCAGGTTCAATGAAGTATGAACGGTGGGTAACGTATTCGTACAGTAGTACACTTTGCCATACACGTTATCAGGCGCTGTCTAACTACAGTTTTTGCGCTAATAATTATCCTTGCAGAAATACAGTAGACTGGTTATGTACGACAGGGTTCTGTCCAGTTTTCTGCGCCTCGTACAACGTTAGCCAAGCTAAACATTTAATGAGCGATGTATTGGTGAGAATGTCCTGTAGCACGATCTCCACTTTTACCTGACTTTAAACCTTTGAAATTTTGGCTATGGCGACGTTTAAAATCGTTGGTACAGGCCAAATCCATAGACAACGTCTACACGTTGTCGAGTGTGTGTCCCACACATCTCAGCAAATCTGAAGGCAGCCAGGTGTGTTAACACAATTTTGTGATTATTTGAGGAAGAGTGTTGAAAGATACGAGTACGTAAAAAGTGATGGCAACCATATGAACATCTTCTACAGTGCCATCAGACAGATGGCTCATATCTCAACAAGTTTCGTTTCCGCACATATGCTTATAGGACTTATTTCCTAGTTTTGCCCAGTACCATCTCCCTGTAAGAATAAGGTAACTTTTTAAACAAGACATCTTGTGTCCAGGTCAGAACCTTGAACTATAGAATGCATGAAAAATTCTTCTGACATAAAAAATACCCTCGCGAGACGAACTACTGACGTTACCGTATGAAGAATTTTATATTTAATGTGAAGTTCCGCTTTCTGGCCTAGAAGAGCAAAAGGAACAGACCGACCGCCGTGTCATCCTCTGCCAATGGTGTCATCAGGATGCAGTTATATTTAATAGAGTTCCTGAATCTACTCTAGCCGACCATATTCACTGTTGCCTAAAACAAAATGTATTCTTCCCCACTATCCTTCAGTTTCATTTGCTGAACTTTGTCCGTCCTCTGTGTCTGACTAATAGGAACCTTACTAATTAACCATCGTTCTTACGTCACTGTTAACAGTTCCAGTTTCATCGCAAGGCTTGGCCCCATTTCCACTCCATATTTATTTACACTGTTGATTTTCCAAAATTAGTACCTGCAGTCCACTGAATCATTTATGCTAATGCCATGGTATTAACAAATTTATACCTTTTCTATTCCTGTAGTAAAAACATCCAAAAATTTCTGCTACCTGTCGTAAGTTAGATTCGTAGAAATCCATTTTCCGTTCTCCAACCCTTGCTTTCCGGCGCTCCTCTCTGCGCTTCTACATGTTTCATGTCCTTCTACAACAAAATTTTAACCACCTCTTTCCCACAGTTCACAATATATATATGAAAAAACTCCTCCCGAACAGGCCATGAAGGCCCAACGGTACTGACTGGCCGCCGTGTCATCCTCAGCCCACAGGCGTCACTGGATGCGGATATGGAGGGGCATGTGGTCAGCACACCGCTCTCCCGGCCGTATGTCAGTTTCCGAGACCGGAGCCGCTAATTCTCAATCGAGTAGCTCCTCAGTTTGCCTCACAAGGGCTGAGTGCACCCCGCTTGCCAACAGAGCGCTTGGCAGACCTGATCCAAGTGCTAGCCCAGCCCGACAGCGCTTAACTTCGGTGATCTGAACCATATATATGAAGGCATCTACTTTTTTTGTCAAATTTACTGGTCCCCTCCCCACTTTGCTCACTTCAAGAGTCCCCTCCTATAATTTGCGTTCGCAGAATCTCACAGCTCATGTCAATACTATCATCATGGCTCTGCGTTCCGTTTCTTCATTCGAGTGTTTCCTCTTTCACACCCATACCATATGTTGCAGTTTACTAAGCCCTACACAGTCGTGTGTAATGACTGTTAAATTTACTAAGACGGCATAACAACGAACTGAACTTGCATGCATAATACGTGACAGGCACCACGCACAAAAGGAAGATTGAACCCGCGCGATTTTCACTTATTTTGTGCACGAAAAACCAAGCGGCTCCTGATAGTGAACGGAATATAAAAAAAAAGAATAAAAAGTCATACACAAAAAAATTATTCTGCAGATGGAGTTGAAACTTGATGTAGAAAATTGCTCAAAATGTAATTAACATGAGTATAAGCAAATTTAGTTAGTATGAAAGCCATCTCTCTGCCGGCAATTTCCCCTACCCTCGTGGCTCTGTCATAATGATGTGCTTGCTAACTTTCTGCAGCTGAGAGCCCTGGTCTGTGGGGAAAACAGTGCGCACAACGGATCATCTGGAGAGGCTGTGACACGAATATTCATAGCTGCAACCATGAGAAGCAAGTTGTACTCAGCTTTTATTGGTCTAATGTACCTGCCGCAGTGAACATCATCTAACGGACGTCTGTGTTGCTACCGCGAAGACACGAAACAGGTGGCAACGTCATCAATGTTCTTAATTGTCAAATTTCTCTGTTGGCTGCTCCCGCAACATTTAGCTGAGTAGTTGGTAGATGAGTAGATCTAACTGGTTCAAGAACAAAAACTGCTCCGAGAGTAAAATTTTCACCCTGTCGTAGAGTGTAGGCTTTAATAAAACTACAGGCTGACAATTACTGAACTATATGAAATAAAATCATCATCCCCTTTGAATGGTTTGTGTTAGGACGTTCAAACTGCACGACTGGCAGCGGGGCATCATGGGAGTTAGTATCCGCATTGTTGTTTGGTTTAGTGACGAAGCCCACTTTCATTTGGATGGGTTCGTCAATAAGCAAATCTGGCGCATTTGGGAGACTGTGAAACCACATTTCGCTGTCGGTAAGTTTCTTCACCTTCAACGAGTGACTGTGTGGTGTGCAGTGTCCAGTCACGGAATAATTGGTCCTATATTCCTTGATGACTACCGAACGGTACGTGAAGGTTTTGGAAGGTGATTTCATCCCCATTATCCAAAGTGACCCTGACTGCGACAAGGTTCGTGCAAGAACCCCATCGTAGCAGGAGAGTGTTTGATGTCCTGGAGGAGCACGTTGGGGACCGCTTTCTGACTCTGGGGTACCTAGCGGCTACTGGCATGGGCCTCGATTGGCCGCCGTAGTCTCCAGATCTGAACACATGCGACTCCTTTTTGTGGGAGTATATTAAAGACAAGGTGTAAAGCAATAACCCCAAAACCATTGCTGAGCTGAAAAAAGCCGTTCACGAGGTCATCGACAGTATCGATGTTCCGACACTTCGACGGGTCATGCAGAATTTAGCTATTCGTCTGTGCCACATCATCGCCAATGATGGCGGGCATATCGAACATGTCATAACCTAAATCCGAATATCTGTAATGACGTTTACATGTTGAATAAAGTGTGCGCACGCTGCAGTTTGTCACTAATTTGCAGTTCTTTTCATATAGTTCAATAATTGTCACCCTGTAATTGGGAGTCTAAGGCCAGGTATAGGAGAGCATCAGCGGAATTTGTTGCGTAGGAAGGAATTATTGGCAGACGGTAGCTTTGATTCTAATTGTGACACGTGTCTGGCTGGTTGAGTCTGTAAGAGCAAATCCCGAGAATAGTAATTCGTCAAAGAGTAGCAAGGAAGTGTTTCGTTATCGACGCAGACTTCATGGCTTGCAGTTTGGTGGAAGAGGCATTTTGTGTTAGAACAAATGACTGAAATTCTCTCGATCTCGTACACGATAAGTGGAGTAGAACGACGCGTGTGGCATCTCATCCAAGTTGCAACGCAAGAGGTAAGGCGCGCAGAAAGCTGTATCTTAAGTATTGTTGAGGTAGGGAAGACTGACCTGTGTGGAGTTATGAAACCCAACTGCATTAAAAAGAATCGAAGATTAGGGTTAAATATCATAACGACCATAACGGCTGTGAGCTAGGATTGGTGACGGGAGGGTGAGAACTGACGCACAAAATCGATGCCTCTAAGATGCGTACCCCCCCCCCCCCCCCGCCCCCACCGTCTGGCAACGCTCTTGATGCCACTCGCGAGTCTTTATTGGGCACTTTAAAATTTTCTGTACAGAGACTGCCATTCACTGATGCCTAGGCGCCAGTGTGACACACAACCATTTCTACACATCTCAGCTATGTGGCGCCACGTCGCTGAAGTTGCTACTGATGCATGCAAAATCTAAGAGGTGTCGAATGGATGTCTGTACGCCAGTACCTAGGAATCAGTGAACGTCTGTCTCCGTACACGGACACTTTTAAAGTATCCAACAAAGGTGCGCGGATGACACCGAGTTTGTTACCGAACTGGGGGTCTCAGAGGGATTCTTTGTAATTTTGTTCACAGTTGTGTCAATGTCGAATCCCCCATAATCACGTCATAAGAGGGCGCGAAAGAGGAGGGCTGAGAAAGCATAAGCACCCTTTGCTACTTCTGATCGCGTTCAAATTTCGTCAAAGGGTTTTGAATCCTAGTGAATCCACCTTGTACGCAAGAAAAAAAATTATGGTCTCGTTATACTCCAAATGGATGCGATCACGTTCAATGGTGTTTCAGCCCCACAACGTCCTTAGAAAAGGATTGAATCGTTCGGGAGTGTCAGCAGTGTCAAAGACTGTGAAGAATCTAGTCTTGTTACTAATCGCACAGCGAACTGTCGTTTTCGCCGGCGAATTGTGTGGGAATCAACGCCCAGGGGAAGGAGTGGGAAAGGAATGGAGCAGGCGCTACAACTCCACGAACGCTAACTTCTGAGCTAGCGTTCGTGAGCCATAGGACTGCTCGTTCACTGCCACCGCCTACCAACATGGCATGAGGTTTAAAGATGGTCTAAAATAGACCGAAACTGGTAACATAAAAAAATGTTTCTTGCGGTTGTGACTGTTAATGTTCATTTCAAAGTTTTTAAAAAACGGCTGTTCTCCAAGAGAAATATCCTCAAAAATTACTGAAACTTCACATTATTCACGAGCTTGTGCCACGTGAGGCAGACATTCGAGTAGACTTGGCACTTGCGTTTCTTGCAAGGACTGAGGTTGACGACATATGACCATAGAACATTTTGAGGAGCGATGAAGCACACTTTACGCTCACTGGGTGCAGAACACTCACAGTCGTCGCATTTGGGGATCCTCAGCGCCGACGAACGTTCCTGAAGTGTGGCTTTATTACACAGTTTGTAAATGGCTAATTTTTCTTCGAGAGACTTGGACCTCGAGGACCAAGGACATGCAACGTGAACGGCACACACATTACCATAATCTGATTCGTCAACATGTGATCCCTTCTCTACAGGTAAGAGGTGCTTTGGACTGAAATGTTTGATGTAGCTCCATCTTACATTGCTTGTGAGGTCAGTCGGTTACTCTGTAACACATTTGGGGAAAACCGAATAGCTGGCAGATCGTTCTAAACTTCGTAGCCACCAACCTTGTGATTTATGGATATGGGATTCGCTGAAGGATACGGTTTATCAACGGGACACTAACACACGTCAGCGGTTGAAAATGAGCATAGCGAGGGAGGTAGCCAGCATCCCACCTGAGATGTTCCCGGGTAGCAGGAGAGCAATCTGTTGTGCAGTTCCAGGCTGTCGTGGATAGAGAAGGTCGTCAGACTGAGTAACGTTTGTAACGTGGAACGTGAACGTGGTACACGATTAACAAATGTGACACTATCAATTGGAAATTAAAATGTGTTTCTTTTAGACGTTTATTCGATATTTCTCTTCCGCACGTCCTTACAAATGTTTCCACGAAGTTTCATTGTCCCACTATCACTCGTTTCCCATTGGTGCCCTCTCAAGTAGCGGAAGCTTAATTATAACCGCCCTGTATATTGCTACCGGACAAGCGGAAACAACTGCATTCGCAGCACCATTGACAATCATGTGAAAGCGTCTCGTTTTTTGGAGAAGTGTTAAAATGCTTTTGTTCGTAACACTCGGCAGAGAGATGGAGACCGGGAGCTAATAAAAAACTTTGGAATTTTAGGTCAAGAGGGCCTTGGTTGGACAATTGTTCTAAAGTTCTTAAAGAAGTCATATCTCTGAGCACATCTTTAGAGCTATGGGTTCGGCTCCATTGCGAGCACCACACGTTTGTTTCTATTCGCGCTACTAATCTATTCCTAATTCTTAATTATGTGTCCATGTTATTTCTCTGACACACAAAGCTTTCACTGTATTTACTAATACGTTTACTCCTAATTCCAGTAGTTCAGCGGACATGTTAGGGAGCTTATCATGGACTCTTTTTGTCCATATGCTGACATTTTGCTTGTGGTAGTCTACTACAAAGCTTAAGTATTTTTGCGTTTGAAAAGCGTTCTTTTCTTTGTATACAATTTGGTGTCTGGAGAACACTTACGACACTGCCTTCATAAAACTGTTTTATTAAGACGCCTAGCAATCGCTTTTCACTCAGGTTTCTCGAGACCATAAAATGAGTAATGGATCACGTTAATAACATCATCTCTGTCAGCAGTTCATCAGTGACAGTTAATACTGAAATTAGTAAATGATTAATAAAGCGTCAAGAATGTTCCTGTCAATTCGCTGCATCTCTCTCGAGTAGGTGTTACACACGATGCAGTTAAAACTGATATACGCCATTCGTACACAATATTCTATATACTCTTGTAGCCACTCATGAATCATATTCTCTGGCGTTAGGAGAGGTATGTATCTCTTCATTAGGTTCAAAATGGCTCTGAGCACTATGGGACTTAACAGCTATGGTCATCAGTCCCCTAGAACTTAGAACTACTTAAACCTAACTAACCCAAGGACAACACACAACACCCAGTCATCACGAGGCAGAGAAAATCCCTGACCCCGCCGGGAATCGAACCCGGGACCCCGTGCTCGGGAAGCGAGAACGCTACCGCGAGACCTCTCCATTAGGAGTCACAACAACAACAGCAACAACAACAACAGTTTTATCAAGAAATTAATAAATAACGGCACATCGACATATTATTGTTTTGTAAGACTTTGTTGAAAATACTTTGTTTCATGAGATAATCGCTGTTAAAAAGAGAAAACAGGTTACTGAGTGTTAGCTATCTGTTATAGACTGCCATGCGTGTCGGAGCTTTAGGTGACAGCTACTGCTCCATGTCGGATACGTGTTTAAAGGAGTTAGTAATTGTCCCTGCTGTCACCTCTTGTTTGTGAAAATTAATTAACGCAACAGTTCCTCTCTGGAGGACAAACCTGTCACAAGCCTCGGTAGCTTTGTAAATCTCGACGTGGAACATGTTATGCAAGACCATAGAACTTACGCAATGGCATGTACGAGCTGCAATATTGTTTAGTCTCCTTTGTTGGGGTGGATACACAGACACAGTAACTCTGTCACTGAAGTAATTTTCATCCACACGAACGACAGCACAGGCGAAAAGGTTCATTTAAAACCATGTCGAACCTTATAGTCAGGCATTAGTAAAATGTAAAATGTTGCAGCAAAATGATGTAACTATGTGTAATTTATTTACTGAGATAGGGAAAGGGGGCACTGAATTTTGATTGGTGTCAAATGCTCAGGAGATCTTTAGAGGTTTCGGAAACTGAATTCGTTTGATATTACACAGAAAGCGTACGGACTGCGTGGTGCAGAATAACTAAACTGCTATTTCATCTGCGTCGATACTCCTAATAAGTTTCCCTCACGTAATTGTTTCACAGCTTTGTTCGTCACAAGGTAAGAGAGGAAGAAGATAAGCTTATAGAGTTCCGTGGACACTGGTGTTATTAAAATCGAGGTACTAGCGAAGACGGATCTAAATGAAGGAATTAATCGACTGCGCCCTTGGTTAAAGAACCACTCCTGCATTCGTCTAAAGTATTTCAGAAAAAGTACGGAAGTTCTAAAGTAAGACAGCTAGACAGTGATTTGAAACATATTCGTTCCTAATACAGTGCAGTGTTTCAATGACTGCGTCATCCAGAGCACTCTATATGCAGGATTAACTTAATATGTACCTTCTCTACCTTACAGCATCATTGACGTACAGCGTTTGAGAATTACTCAGCTGGGTATTGGACTAGGGATATTATTTTGCAGTGCTTATGGCCACATTTGGCTAATGAGAAGACACTTAGTGAATTCGGTGGAGACTTGAGCACCATTTTGCGCGACGACAGTTGTTAAAAAAACTCATAACGTTTTCTTTTTTGTGTTGACGCCTCCTGTCAAAACTGTTAATGGGAAACTGTATGTCCATCAAGATACACCTAAAATATGCTACAAAATAATTCTTTCTCTGTATTTTTTACTGCTTATTAATACAGTGTTGTATATACTTAATTTTTTAACTTCTATTAATTCAGAATTATTATATTGCTTTTGGAGTATTTATGATTCATTATGGAAATATTTTGCTATGTAATTGTAACTGTTCATTCTGGCGCTAAGAGTCGTACGGTCGAACACCCCACACTGAAAAAGCATCTGTGTTAGAAATATCCAAATTACTGTGTCGAGTCGTAGTATCATTACCACCCGGTGATGGCAGCACAGATCATAATTGCACTGTCTGACAAAAAAAGTGAAGCAGACGGAGGAAGGAACGAAATGGAACTTCACTGGTTGAGAGGGAATGTGATGTAATTTCAGTGATTACGGAACCGAGGCGCCGGCCGCGGTGGTCTCGCGGTTCTAGGCGGGCAGTCCGGAACCGCGCGGCTGCTACAGTCGCAGGTTCGAATCCTGCCTCGGGCATGGGTGTGTGATGTCCTTAGGTTAGTTAGGTTTAAGTAGTTCTAGGTTCTAGGGGACTGATGACCACAGCTGTTAAGTCCCATAGTGCTCAGAGCCATTTGAACCATTTTTGAACCGAGGCAGATTTACAAAGCACTAGGAAATACGTAGGTTGGAACTTAAATAATGGCAACACTGCTGTGGAGACACTATGCAACGGAATCTACTATTGTCGCTGATAGCACCCGTTGTTGACATACCTACCTTACCTCCGAGCAAATGTACTCGTCCATCCCACGTCACCGGCGTGCGCACAGTCGAGGGAAAAACAGTCACTTGTGAGCAAGCGGTCTAACGTAACGGTGTCACTATGTTTTCGAAACAGGAACAACGGAGTTGGATCAAGATTGAATGTGCCAGCGGTCGTACAACACGACAGGGTCATCGAGGTCTTCAAGAGGCGTGAGCAGAATCGCCATTGCCGCACAGAACAGTGTTACGTTGGGTAAAAGCCTTCAACGAAGGTCGGCAAAACTGTGGCAGACATTCATCGGACAGGTTATCCTAGCGCCTCTGAAGAAGAAGTGCATGCTGTTGCCGCATTAGCGGACCGTGATCGACGCCATACGATTCGTGAGCTCACCCACGAAACCGGACTAGCACATACCACTGTGCTTCGCGTCCTGAAGGAACGCCTGGGCATGCGAAAAACTGCATCACGATGGGTTTCGCATAAATTGACGGAAATGCAGAAATGGATGCGTTACGGCGATATGAACGCGAAGGAGAGGCTTTCTTACGCCGTATCGCAACACTGGATGAGACATGGGCCACATCGTACGAGCCAAAACTGAAACGCCAATCCAACGAATGGTGTCGTTATGGGTCGCCGCGAACGTCGAAAGTGCGTCAGAGCCCCAGTATGGTGAAAGTTATGGTGATTCTCGTGTACAACTGTGATGGTGTTATCCTAACGCATTACGTTCCTCCACGGCAGACTGTCAATGCACGGTATTACTGATCGTTTTTGGATCATCACCTGCGACCAGCTTTGCGAAAGAAGCGGCGACACTTTCTGAGCAACCACCCATCATTTTGCACGACAGTGGGCGGGCGCATATAGCGCAAGTTGTGGCTGCTCTGTTCGGTCGATGGGACTGGGAAGTACTATACCATCCACCATATTCCCCAGACTTAAGTCCTTGTGACTTTGATTTGATTCCGAAGATGAAGGAACCACTTCGTGACATTCGCTTCAGAATTGTTCCAGAGATTCGACAGGCAGTAGACACCGCTCCATTCGCACCATCAACAGAACAGGCTCTGCTAACGGTATACTTCGCCTTCCACATCGCTGGCAATGGGTTGTACACAACACTGGTGACTACTTTGAAGAACAGTAACAGGTGCAAACATGTAACTCTTTTGTATCGGTTGCGAATAAATAGTTGCCACTCTTTAAGTTCCAACCCTCGTTAAAGACCACTTACCACTATGACGCTCCACGCCCTCTGTCTTGGATGCATGCTCAGATTCGATTGGAAAAGGTGTCATAAATCCATTGTACTCTCTCTTGAGCCAAGCTGGACCACAATTTTTTTAACTCGTCCTCGATATCTAGAACACTGGCACTGGGATGCGGCTTACGTCCGAGTTGGTCCAGCACATGTTCTGTTCAGGACGGATTTGGAGGTCTTGCTGGCCTCGAGATTACCTCATCACGCAGAGTGTTCACAGAGACACGTGCCGTGCTTGGACGATTAGTATCCTGTTGAAAAATGGCACCGTGATAATGTCGAATGAGAGGCAACGCAGGAGGGCGTAGGCTGTCCGTATCTACCGTTAAACCGTCAGAGTTCACTCAATCACCACGAATCGTGACGTGAAGTCATACGTGATGGATCCCGACACCATGAAGTCAAAAGTAACATCCCGTGCCTCACCAAAACACTGGAAGGACGGGACGTCTTCCTAGATCGCCGTCATATTCAGCGTCGATGGTGATCTGGGGTAAGGCAGAACTGTGATTCATCGCCGAACATCATGCGACAACATTCATCAGCAGTCCATGCTTCCCGGTAATGGCACCAATGTGTGTAGTGATAGCGGGAGAATGTGCATGTCACTGTCATTCCCTAGTTCGGATGCTCCCAGTAACCGACCAGTGATGGGGAACGACACAGAATGTTGCAGAAGGTCCATTACTAGTTCTCAGACGGGTGGTGCAGATGTGAATCCACCCTCGTGATGGTCCTAAGTGGTCGAGCGCAAACTTGATAATGAGTATGCCTGCCCTCACGTTTTCATGCAATCGACATTGGGCGACTGTCACATCTGAATGCCTCGCAAATCTGGATATTGCACGATTCGACCAGCCGGTCAAATGGAGACCCACAATGAGGCCTCTTTCACACATTCTTTGTAAAGGTCCGTCTTGATCACACAAATTTTACTATCTACCATTACCGGTTTCGGCTACTGACGTCTTCAGATCTATTACAAAGAAAAAAAACGATGGTGTAACCAACTAAGTTCAGTTAGCTGAAGCAAACTCTATAACAGACGTGGTGATACATAAGAAAAATAAAAAAAAAATATTTGTATGATTAATAGCCATTCATTTCTGCCATACATATTCTGATGTAGATATCAACGTTAAAATTTATGATGTAGGTACATAATAAGTGCTGTTCATGGCCTGCATGTGCCTTATTGGAATGCGGTATGTATAGCCATTACTTGAAATTGCTTCGCATGGCTAAATGATCGTCTGACAATAAAACATGAACTGACATACAATGTGTGTAATTAGATCCACACTTAAAATCTATATATAAGGTGTAAAGAGTAATAATGAGAAGTATGGATCTAATTCCATATATTGTATGTCAGTTCATGTTTTATTGTCAGACGTTCGTTTTCGCATGTAGAGCAATTTTAATTAATGGATACGAATACTGAATTCTAAGTATTTAAATTTACTATACCGATTACTTATGTACCCTGGCTATAGTATCCTCTATTAGCCTCAGTTACTTGTATAAATACCACACACATACAGACCATCAAGAGCACTTACCACATTCCTACATGTATAAATTTTGACATTTGTACCTACAGAATATTTTATGGTCTGTATGGCTGGTATGCATGGTTGTTAATCATTTAAATATTTGCTATTTTTCTTATGTATCATCAGGCCTGTTATAGATTTTGCTTCGGGTAACTGAATTTAGTTGTTTACACCACCGTTTTTTTTTTATTTGCAACAGATTTGAAGACGGCAACCGGTAATAACGGATTGTAAAATTTGTGTTGTCAAGACGTACCTTTACAAATAAAGTGCTACAGTGTGATCGCAGACTCATTTCCAGACTTTATGTCTTCAGTTGATACTCTTTCACACTGTCAATTCCTGATAACGTACACGGCACTCCGTGTCCTTGGCACAGATCATTCAACATGTGACGCTGTACACGCCCCTTGTATATACTGCCAGGGTTGACAAGAACAGTAAATACGAGGAACACTAATGCAATCTGGTCGACATTCTACCTGTCACAGAGAAATGCATTTGCGTTCCCGCCGAAGTTGTGTACGTCTACGAAGTTACGTTGCGATTCGATCATGTTTTTGCTTCGTTTTTTTTTTTCAGTCAGGCCGTGTGTGTAGACGTTTTGAAAGCGACTCACCCCAAATGCTGAAGAGTGTGTGACAGAGGAGTCGCAAAGCTAACACGGCGATTGAACTGAACCCACAGATGTGGAGTTGGGTATGAGAGCTGACGAGTAAGGGGGGTGGGGAGGGATGGACGAAGGGAATAGTAGCTCATTTTCTTCCAGAATTTTCCATAGCTGCTGTTTGCGGTTCGGCGGTGTCTTGATCGACCGCCCTCGGCGCGTCGCGCTCGCTGTCTCCGCTGAAGCAACATTTTCAAGCGACCGCCTCGAGCCGCTGTTAACCGGCATCCGCCGTGAGTCAACTGTTGCGAACCGCGAAAATATGAAACAGTCGTAGCGGTTGAATTATCCTACGTGAGCACTAGAGATCTGAAAAATGGGCATTTTGCTCGTTCATACTCGCTTGAGCATAATGTGCTAGACTATCAGTGTGCCGGCCGGAGTGGCCGTGCGGTTCTAGGCGCTACAGTCTGGAACCGAGCGACCGCTACGGTCGCAGGTTCGAATCCTGCCTCGGGCATGGATGTGTGTGATGTCTTTACGTTAGTTAGGTTTAATTAGTTCTAAGTTCTAGGCGACTGATGACCTTAGAAGCTAAGTCGCTCAGAGCCATTTTGAGACTATAAGTGCACACAGCGATCAGACGAGGGAGGCACCTTGTGGAGGTCAGAAGTCGCCCCATACGGCGCACGCGTCTCTATGTGTCATATGTTAAATGTATTCCCAATTGAGAATATTAACAACCATCAACTGTAGAATGGAATACCGACAATGAAAATGTATGCCGCACCAGGACTCGAACCCGGATTTCCGGCTTATAGCGAGCGGTCGCCTCACCATTTCACTATCCGCGCACCCCTCACGGCCAGACCCAAACTACCATATGTCGTCAACCATGCGTCTGCAACCTGTACTCGTACATCCATTATGCACACTACTGGCCATTAAAATTGCTACACCAAGAAGAAATGCAGAGGATAAACGGGTATTCATTGCCCTAGAACTGATATGTGATTACATTTTCACGCAAATTTGGATGCATAGATCGTGAGAAATCAGTACCCACAACAACCAGCTCTGGCCGTAATAACGGCCTTGATACGCCTGGGTAGTGATTCAAACAGAGCTTGGATGGCGTGTACAGGTACAGCTGCCCATGCAGCTTCAACACGATACCACAGTTCATCAAGAGTAGTGACTGGCGTATTGAGACGAGCCAGTTGCTAGGCCACCATTGACCAGACGTTTTCAATTGGTGAGAGATCTGGAGAATATGCTGGCCACGGCAGCAGTTGAACATTTTCTGTATCCAGAAAGGCCCGTACAGGACCTGCAACATGCGATCGTGCATTATCATGCCGAAATGTAGGGTTTCGCAGGAATCGAATGAAGGGTAGAGCCACGGGTCGTAACACATCTGAAATGTAACGTCCACTGTTCAAAGTGTCGTCAATGCGAACAAGAGGTGACCGAGACGTGTAACCAATGGCATCCCATACCATCACGCCGGGTGAAACGCCAGTATGGCGATGACGAATACACGCTTCCAATGTGTGTTCACCGCAATGTCGCCAAACACGGATGCGACCATCATGATGCTGTAAATAGAACCTGAATTCATCGGAAAAATGACGTTTTGCCATTCGTGCACCCAGGTTCGTCGTTGAGTACACTATCGTAGGCGCTTCTGTCTGTGATGCAGCGTCAAGGGTAACCACAGCCATGGTCTCCGAGCTGATAGTCCATGTTGCTGCAAATGTCGTCGAACTTTTTGTGCAGATGGTTGTTGTCTTGCAAACGTCCCCATCTGTTGACTCATGGATCGAGACGTGGCTGCACGATCCGTTATAGCCATGCGGATAAGATGCCTTTCGTCTCGACTGCTAGTGATACGAGGCCATTGGGATCCAGCACGGGGCTCCATATTACCCTCCTGAACCCACCGATTCCATATTCTGCTAACAGTCATTGGATCTCGACCAACGCGAGCAGCAATGTCGCGATACGATAAACCGCAATCGCGATAGGCTACAATCCGACCTTTATCAAAGTTGGAAACGTGACGATACGCATTTCTCCTCCTTACACGAGGCATCACAACAACGTTTCCCCAGTCAACGCCAGTCAACTGCTGTTTGCGTATGAGAAATCGGTTGGAAACCTTTCTCATGTCAGCACGTTGTAGGTGTCACCACCGGCGCCAACCTTGTGTGAATCCTCTGAAAAGCTAATCATTAGCATATCACAGCATCTTCTTCCTGTCGGTTAAATTTCGCGTCTGTAGCACGTCATCTTCGTGGTGTAGCAATTTTAATAGTCACCTGCACAGGTGAGACTTTTACATGGAAGTCGCTCGCCCGGTGTCGACGGGTAAATACCATATTGCAGTGTCTGTATTATTTTGAATTAAGATGCAAAGACCCTTTGGACATGCTTGCAAAGCATGTCTAAAGAAACTTTGCTTCGTAATTCAGAATAACACAGACACTGCAACATCGTATCGCTCTATATATATCCGTAGGCTGGTGTTGCTTCTGACGTACTCCCACCAGATGATGGAACTGTACCCACATCAGTTTAGTTATGCAGTAGACGTATATTCCTGCAATGCATCGCCTAACTGCGACAACGTCAAGATTCACAGGAGAAAATATACTGAAACGCTAAAGAAACGACTGATGACCTCAGCAGTTAAGTCCCATAGTGCTCAGAGCCATTTTGAGCTAAAGAAACTGGTATGGGCATGTGTATTCAAATACAGAAATATATATGTAAACAGGCAGAATACGGCGCTGCGATCGGCAACGCCTATATAAGACAACAAGTGCCTGGCGGAGTTGATAGGTCGGTTACTGCTAGAACAATGGCAGGTTATCAAGATTTAGAGTTTGAACGTGGTGTTGTAGTCGGCACACGAGCGATAGGACACAGCATCTCCGAGGTAGCGATGAGGTGGGGATTTGCCCGCATGACCATTTCACGAGTGTTCCGTGAATACCAGGAATCTGGTAAAACATCAAATCTCCGACGTCGTTGCGGCCGGAGAAAGGTCCTAAAAGAACGGGACCAACGACGACCGAAGGGAATCGTTTAACGTGACAGAAGTGCAACCCCTCAACAGATTTCTTGCAGATTTAAATGCTGAGCCATCAGCAAGTGTCAGCGTCCGAACCATTTAACGAAACATCATCGATATGGGCTTTTAGAGCCGAACGCCCACTCGTGTACCCTTGATGACTGCACGACACGAAGCCTTACGCTTTGCCTGGGCCCGTCAGCAACGGCATTGGACTGTTGATGACCGGAAAAATGTTGCCTGATTTGACGAGTCTCGTTTCCGATTGTATCGAGCAGATAGACGTGCATAGGTATGGAGACAGCCTCATGAGTCCATGGAACCTGCTTGTCAGCAGAGGACTGTTTAAGCTGGTGGAGGCTCTGTAATGGTTTTATGGACAGCCCTGCAGGACTCACGCTGTCCGTTCCCTCCAGCACTACTTCATATTAGTCGAGTGCATGCCACGTCGTGTTGCGACACTTCTGCGTGTTCGTGGGGGCCCTAAACGATATTAGGCAGGTGCACCTGTTTCTATGGTTTTTCAGCGTAGTTTGCTTTAAACAATTACAAAAATTTGGAAACAGTTTAAAGTTTTACTGGAAAACTAAATAACTAACAACTTTTGTAAAACTGGACAGTCGCAGAATGAAAAAGCGCATGGCTGTTTTCTATAACATCATCTGCTCTAATGATTCAAAATTACATACTGTACTTACGGGACATCTACCACTTAAGAAATTATAAATCTAACAGGAAAAAATTGTCTATTAATTATTATCTGTTAGCGTTGTAATTACAATGAGTTGTCCGTATACCATCTACTTGCTTCGGGTCAAGTATGCTTTGTCTGTCCGACATAAGGTTCCCCGCCGACTGAAATATATTTCGCTAGACACATCTGAGGCTGCAACACAACGTTCTTCTCACTAAATTAAACAGCTTGGGAACCAGACTACTATGATATTTCAAGCTCTGATGTGGATGGTCGTCATCACCACTACTCATTCGGGTTGAATACAAATCGTCCTCATCAATAGATAAAGTATGACGTGGTCCACAGTGTAGTCACTCCAGACACAGTCACAAAATTTATTTAGGCTGATGAATTCGGCTGACATCCTCCCTGCGGTGCTGAATAAATATTTACAGATATCACAAAAACAGAATAAGTTATTACTGTCACGTTATAATTTTTTTCTAGCTTACCTGAAGCTGATATTCCATCAGAAATCTGACGCGCAGTATTTAACGTCTCGTCTATGTCAAAAATGGACATCACTTTTAGTAACCTGATGGACGGTTGGAGAGATGTCACTATTTTCTACAGCGTCCGGATTTAGACTTTCTCGTCTATGAGACGCAGACAGCACACTTTCAACGCTCGTCGTTTCTACAGTTTATAGACGACATTATGATAGAATGAGATTTTCACTCTGCAGCGGAGTGTGCGCTGATATTATGACAGTTCTAATGTACAGTGACACTGAAACTGACGTTTCGCAATAATTTAAACGTGTCTCTGTACCTTCTTTTCAGTTTACGTACCCATAAAAGAAAAACTGAATTGTAGGATACTCCTAGCCTTCTAGCAATTTTGTTGCACCTTTGGTTGGTTGGTTGATTTGGGAGAGGGGACCAGACAGCGAGATCATCGGTCTCATCGGATTAGGGAAGGAAATAAGCCGTGCCCTTTCAAAGGAACCATCCAGGCATTTGCCTGAAGCGATTTAGGGAAGTCACGGGTTTGAACCGTCGTCCTCCCGAACGCGAGTCCAGTGTGCTAATACTGCGACACCTCTCTCGATTTGCATCTTTGAAAGTCCATAATAATTTCACGAGTTCTTTAGCACTGTTGTTATCATTATCAAAATGTTTATCAGAGACGCACTTCCCCGCAAACATCTCCACGACTTTATCGTACAGTTTAACTGCAGACGGTAGCATTGTAGAGAAGCTGTTCCACCAAATATCCGTTTCTTGTTTCAGGCTTGTATGTATAGAATTCACGTCACCAACGTATCCTTATCAATCAGTAATGAAAACCTCTCCCAAACATTACTACGACCAACATCTTTCGTATTCAGAATGCTTCCTTTTGAGTGAATTTCGCTTTCACACTCTCCTTCGTCTCAGGTCAACGCCACCTAAATGTCTTTTAGGTGGCGTTGCTCAGCCTAACGCGCCGTGATTCTGGAGCAGGCGACTGGGCTCTGATCGGGTAACGAGAATAGACGGCCGGGCCATTCGAGCGTCAGATGATCGAACGAGTGTGAAGGAAGTCGAGTGTGGTTGTTCCCGGCTGTATTGACATCTGTCGGAGTTCCACGGAACTACATGCACCGGGTGATGGAGCGAGCGTAAACGTCACATGCAGGTCTCTCGTGAGCGCACACGGCGGGACATCGAGCGACGCGCGATTCGTCGAAGGGAACACGATCAGTCGGTTTAATATTTTCGGGTGAAATGGAGGCGGTTTGCGGTTTAACTTACGATGTCTGAAATTTCGATCAGTGCCATGCAAGAACGCTATAAAAATTGTATTAACTATTTAATATTGTACGGTTCAAAGGAGGAAGTTGCCAATATAATTGGTACCACAAATGAACAGATACAACACATTTATTAACCAACGTATTTTGAATTCTTTGTATAGGATTTTGTTCAAAAGACAGTGTAATATTTTCCCTCGTTTGCTCGGCTGCTCGTGATGAACATTACATCTGTTTTGTAAATTGTCTTTAGCTATTTTTGGTATTTTTCAGTACACATTCTGGAAAAATGCAACCTCAGTCTCGTTTATTGATTCAAGATCACGAACGATGATTTTATAGCTTTCACAGTATATGCTGAATTTTCTGCATTGGCTTTGATAGGTTTAAACCAAATTCTAAATTTATATGTTATAGAAACAAAAGAACGTTCTGCCACAATTTTTGCCTATGATGACCGATAGTCATCTGTATCTTTATTGTCTTCGGTGTAGTCTGTGGTTTCTGGAAAAGGCCTCATTAAATATTCGTTTCGAGTAAATGCTGCTTCTCCTATGAGAAATATGGACACTTGGTAGGGGATCGTGGCAGAAATTCTTATTTAGGTATTTTTAGTCTTCCCATTTCTATTACGTGTCGCAATGGAAAGTAACATAAAACACCTGCGTCATTCTCTTTGCCATAGAGGCCTATATTCGACACAACAAACCAAATATAAGCATCAGTGTCAGTTAATAATCCAATCGAAAACAAGGATGTGTAGCAATGATACATGCAACCAGATTTACAGGGTATTGTAATGCGAATGTGTTTCCCGTCAATGCTTCCATGACAGTTCGGAAAGTGTCATATGTCCCAAAAATATTGTACTAACTTTTAAAATTCATCTTTTGTCGTCTCGAGCATGTGCTTTGTTAACAATGTTGTCTATCTAGTTCTACAAACTTCTACAACAATTGTGGAAACAGCCGTTTTTGAAATTCTGAAAGAAAAGGCGAGTTGGCTGAACTGTATTAGTTGGATTGAATTGCAGAACAGGTTTTATAGTGGCGAAGATATAATCAAATGTTCTAGGTAATATTCGAGCATACTCCTTGAACAGCAAAAGGTTGACGTTTCAATTCTTCGTAAAAATTGTGAAATTCTCCATGTGTAGGCCTTTATAATACATATTATTAACTCCTTCGTCGCAGACAGTGTTTCTTCATTATTTGATACTGAAGATACGAGTTTTCCATTAAAACTGTCTTTCGTCTGTCCATAATGAATGTACTGTGCTGAATGGGCGTGCGTGCTGGCGGCGGAATAACGTGTCAGCTTTAACCAACTTTCAACAACAGATTGTGAACTGCAGGGAACTTACCCGTGGTGCGCTCAGGCAGCGCGCTCAAATAAAATACTTCAGCTTCTGTTTTCTCCATACTGTAGTGAGACATGCCTTTCATTTCAACTTTAAAAACAATTTCGATACGATAGCTACATTTGGTAAGCAGGAATGCAACAGCTAAAATGAACCAAACGTAAAGTAGCCAGTGACGACATTTTTCGCCATAAAGCCTTTAAATTTTATGGAAAGGTTACTTTGGAAGTAACTATTACAATAATTATGACGAATATCGAAAAAATAGAAATTTCATAATCGAGCTGTTATGTGAAACTATAAGATATGAAGACCTGCGTCAGAATCAAATGAGAAGCATTTTATAGCGAAGAAAACGCACAAATCCGAAAGACGTGGTTTGTTATATTTTAAAATGAAAAGGCGAATATCTAGAGAAAAACTAACTGTAGGAGTTGATGTAGGCTTTTTTCATTAACATATAGTACTTTTTACAGCATGAAAATGGGAAAAGTATTTTTTCTGAAGTATTATTAGCCGCCGCGCGGCTGGGCTGCGCACGCAGGACAGGGTAACTGCATTGCACCACTTCGCTTTAGGTCTCTCGCGTGTTCACGCGGTCGCTTTCGCATCGGACTCCTCGCGTACTACGTAGTGCTAGAGAGGGAGAGGACGCCGAATTCATATCACCTCACTGTCTGCAATAATTGTGATTGGTCCACCTGTCTTTTTAACCCGTCGCACTCAGAACTCCGCTTCAGATTATCTCAGATTATCTTCAGATTATCATCAGACTACTCTCCGATCACACCGAGCGTTCGGAAGACAGTGTAGTCAGAATTTTACGAAATTAGTACGACAGTAGTGCTACTATGATTGCTAATGAATATTGACAACCAGTACTAATGGAACAGAGATAGAGACTGCATAGGGAATACAAGATACAATGTTATGCGTGCTTTATCTCAAATATATCGTAAAGAAATGCATCGTTTCAATCATTCATTTGATGCATTCTAGAGTTTTTATCTACCTCGTTACACCGACGAACACAACAGACATTTCTAGCGTCGAATTTGTGATTTGTGACGACTTGGATGCACGGAAGAAGTTTCGACATCTCTACACACTGAACTAGTCAGTATTTTCTTCCAGTTTCGGCAGCCGGCCGAAGTGGCCGTGCGGTTAAAGGCGCTGCAGTCTGGAACCGCAAGACCGCTACGGTCGCAGGTTCGAATCCTGCCTCGGGCATGGATGTTTGTGATGTCCTTAGGTTAGTTAGGTTTAACTAGTTCTAAGTTCTAGGGGACTAATGACCTCAGCAGTTGAGTCCCATAGTGCTCAGAGCCATTTGAACCAACCAGTTTCGGCGGAATAAACTGCAGGTTTTCTATACTAGAAACAGGCAGGAGCGTAATGTGTATATGGTTCAAATGGCTCTGAGCACTATGGGACTTAACTTCTGAGGTCATCAGTCCCCTAGAACTCAGAACTACTTAAACCTAACTAACCTAAGGACATCACACACATCCATGCCCGAGGCAGGATTCGAACTTGCGACCGTAGCGGTCGCGCGGTTCCAGGCTGTAGCGCCTAGAACCGCTCAGCCACCTAGGCAGGCGTAAAGTGTATAGTTTTCTTCACTTCTGCCTTATTATTATTATTATTATTATTATTATTATTATTATTATAGTGTTCCTGAATTTGTTATCCCTATTTTTGAAGTGATTTAAATTTTGTATGAAATGGTAACCTCTGGAGACAACACACACTGTACTTATTACTCACATCAAAAAAAGTTTTGCATCACCCCGGTTTCCACAACTTCTGAAGATAGACGGTGACTGTGCATATTGTATCATAGACACAGTCCCTTTGACTGTTCAGAGATGTCACTAAACCCGCCCAAAGTTGTAAACAACCATGCTTCAGCAGCGTCTATTAGACGAAGAGGGTCCGACAGCCGATCAGCTCCAGGCATTTCACCAGGAAGGAGTTACAAGGCTCGTGTTGTCTGTAGTTCAATAATGCCTAGACGGTCAATACCGCGGTTCGATAGCGTCCGCATTGTTACTTTGTGCCAGGAAGGACTCTCAACAAGGAAAGTGTCCAGGCGTCTAGGAGTGAAACAAAGCAATGTTGTTCGGACATGGAGGAGATACAGGGAGACAAGAACTGTCGATGACATGCCTCGCTCAGCCCGCCGAAGGGCTACTGCTGCAGTGGATGACCGCTACCTACGGATTATGACTCGGAGGAACCCTGACAGCAACGCCACCATGTTGAATAATGCCTTTCCTGCAGCCATAGGACGTCATGTTACGACTCAAACTGTGCGCAATAGGCTGCTTGATGCGCAACTTCACGCCCGACGTCCATGGCGAAGTCCATCTTAGCAACCACGACACCACGCAGCGCGGTACAAATGGCTCTGAGCACTATGGGACTTAACATCTGAGGTCATCAGTCCCCTAGAACTTAGAACTACTGAAACGTAACTAACCTAAGGACATCATACAGTTCCATGCCCGAGACAGGATTCGAACCTGCGACCGTAGCAGTAGCGCGGTTCCAGACTGTAGCGCCTAGAACCGCTCGGCCACTCCGGCCGGCAGCGTGGTACAGATGGTCCCAACGACATGCCGAACGGACCGCTCAGGATTGGCATCACGTTCTCTTGACCGATGAGTGTCGCATATGCCTTCAACCAGAAAAACGTCGGAGACGTGTTTGGAGGCAACTCGGTTAGGCTGAACTCCTTCGACACACTGTCCAGCGAGTGCAATAAGGTGGAGGTTCCCTGCTGTTTTGGGGTGACATTATGTGGGGACGACGTACGCCACTGGTGGTCATGGGACTCGTCGTAACGACTGTACGAAACGTGAATGTCATCCTCCGACCAATAGTGCAACCATATCGGTAGTATATTGGCGAGGCATTCGTCTTCATTGACGACAATTCGCACTCCCATCGTGCACATCTTGTGAATGACTTCCTATAGGATAACGACATCGCTCGACTACAGTGGCCAGCATGTTCTCCAGACATCAACCCTACCGAACATGCCTGGGATAGATTGAAAAGGGCTGTTTATGGACGACGTGACCCACCAGCCACTCTGAGGGATCTACGTCGAATCGCCGTTGACGAGTGGGACAATCTGGACCAAAATTGCCTTGATGAACTTGTGGATAGTATGCCACGACGAATACAGGCATGCATCAATGCAAGAGGACGTGCTACTGGATATTAGAGGTGCCGTGTGTAGAGCAATCTGAACCACCACCTATGAAGGTCTCGCTGTATGGTGGTACAACATGCAATACGCGGTTTTTCATGAGCAATAAAAAGGACGGAAATGATGATTATGTTGATCTCTATTCCAATTTTCTGTACAGGTTCCGGAACTCTCGGAACCGAGGTGATGCAAAACTTTTTTTGATGTGTGTATGTTTCCAAACCAACAAATTCCATCTTTGCTAAGCAGCGTAAGTACACTGGTTGAGGCTCAGCAATCAAAAACCACTGAAGCACAGAATTCCAGTGGCCAGGTTCCACCTCAACCCTTCCACTGTTTTGATGACAAATAAGAGGAATGGACAGAGTATCGGATACCGCTCCAGCACCACTTCTTAGCTACAAAATCACGGGCTACTCACGACGTTATTTCTTTTTTTCTTGGGTAGGAGTGTCAGTTTTCAATAAACTGTTCGCTCAGTAGAGCCCGGAACTCACCGTAAGGGGAAGTGATTCGGAAGCTCAACGGATTTTTTGAAGCGTAGATTCATATACCAGCAGCTCCTTTCACATTCTCTCGCACACGTCATCAAAGTAATCAGTCTTATAACGGACGGATCGCTGAACTCAAGGGCATGAATCGCAATCTCGAATTGAACTGCACTCGTTGAGCTCCTCTTCAAGGAGAAATGCTTCGCGAGACCATAGTTCAGAACGTTACAGAAAAGAGGAGACGCGACAATATTCTAAAGCATTGGAAACCTTGTCTCAATGAAGTACTTAAAGTAAATGAAGCTCAGGAAGCACAAGACTTTGCGTTAATTTACCTTAATGTGGCCGCCCCGTAGCTCATGTTGACGACAGTCGAAAACCACAGTGTATGCTGGGCGTGAGGTACCCCGCCACTTGGACCACTTACAGTGTAAATACACGCGCTCCCAAGTCTTGGGTCAAGTGTTAGTCACGCATGATCGCAAACACTGTTTCTTCCGCCAAGCGGAATGCTGGTACTGTCACAATTCTTAACACACACCAAGTGTGCCTGCAAAAGAAGTGCATAGCACACTGTTTCACTTCAGCCTAGTTTTGTGCAAATGGTTTCACATTCTGTATCTTTATCCGCTACTCGTGGCAATACTCACAGAAACCGTAGACGCAAGCACCCTAACCGCTAATCAACGGGCACAGTACATAACTTGCCTAACTCAAATCTGCTGTCCTTACACGGACAAACTGCAAAAGGCTCTGTCTCTCGCAAAGAAGGTAAAAGCAGTCTTCCGAAAGTTAGAACTGACAGCTGTCTTCCGAGAACAAACCACAGACTATTCATACGGTTACAGATTTGCAAGAAATCTGAACTATTTCAGTTAAATACTGGTGCTTCAGCCACATTAGTTAATCAGACTACATACCAACAATATGGATATCCTTAGCTCTAAAAATCACTCCATCGCCTCACAGAATACAACGGCGGAAGTATTTCTGTTCTTGGGACGTGCACTTTGCAGACAAAGTATCGAAAAATGACTGAAGCAGTGTCATTCGCAGCAGCTGAACCACCCTCGTGTCCCAATATTTTTGGCATGGGTTTATTTCATTTGTCTGGATTAGATATTCAGGAGAATGTGCATGCTTTTGATACGCAAGTTTCCCATGGCTGCGTTCATCTACTGTGTGGAAAATATGGACGTTTGTTCGCTGGCACATTTGCACATGCAAAAAATTTTCAAACACACATTACGCTGAAAGCTAGGGTTCTACCGCGCGCGTTCTGTACCTCCCTCCATTCGCAATCAACCTGCTATTGAACTCACAGATTACGGCAAATTGGAGTCTTGAAATTTATTTCTGATAGTCAGTGGGCATCTCCTCTGCTTATCATAATAAAAGTGAACAGAAAAAATCAGACTTTGTGCCGACTTTAAAGCAACAGTTAATGCTCAAACGGTTATTTATTCTTTCCCCTTCCACGTATTGAGGAGGTTACGAATAATCTAGCACCAGGACGATTTTTTTTCTAAAACTGATTTAGCCATTGATTACCTTCAACATTCCCTATACGAAAAATGTTATGGTGGTCAATACATTCGTCGGATTGTATCAACACCAGCGCCTTCCCTTCGGAAGTGCGTGTGGTCCCACGTTATTTTAACGCTTTCTCAAACAAGTGACGCCGATATTTCCGTCATGTCACATTATTTGGATGACGTCATTGTGTCAAACCAACACAGGGATAGCATCTTCAAAATCTGAAATATCTTTTCAAGTTTTAACCGACGCAGGGCTGAAGTGTAATTTACAGCAGTGTTCATTTTTCAATACTAAAGTTGAGTATTTTGGACATATCATTGATACCCACGGCGCACGTTCATCTAACAAGCATTTAGAGACTATCCAGAGATGACCTCCACAAAATGTAGTAGAATTTCATGCGGTTCTGGGCAAACTGACCTACTATATCAAATTTAACCCGAACGAAGCATAAATTGCTGCTCGTTTGCATCTGCTCCGCCGTAAAAATGTTGCTTTCCAATTGGCTGCAGAATGACAACATCCATGTTGAAAGTCGAAAAATGCGTTGCTTAATCTCCAATGCCTTATTCATGTCGATTCGCAAAACCGAGAAATGCTTGAGGTTGATGCGTCATCGCATGGTGTATGGGCAGTTTTATCTCACAAGGTTACGTTGAACAAGGCCCAAGTCAACTACAGTCAGCTGGAAAAGGAAACCTTAGCCATCATCTAATGTGTCACGAAATTTCATGAATATCTGCATGGTAGAAAATTTTTCTCGTGACGGAACTTACGCCGTTGACCGCCCTTTTCTATCCGACGAAAGATGTGCCTGATTCTACAGCACAGAAGCTGCAATGTTGGTCGCTACCTGTTTCAAATTACCAATACGAAATTCTCTGTCACCCTACAGCGCAAAATGAAAATACAGACACTCTGTCTCGATTACCTGAAGCATCTGGAATTGGATGCATCAGAAGCTTCTTATCTTCGAACTAATCAATCTGATTCGCAAGCACTGCAAACTTTTTCCCATTGATTGTCGGCGGATCGCAGCAAAGCTACTGAATAGAGTCAATCACTACGATTGCTCGAGTATTACATTTTGATCGGTTGCCCTAGTAATCTGAAATCAGTGATCAGATGCAGTGGTACGGATATGCTATGTGCAACACAACAGCCTTTCTCTTCAGAATGGGGTAATTTTATCGCATACTCCTAACGAACAAACGCGAGTCTTGACCACAGCAACGTGTTTATAGGTTATTATAAAAAAGGACATTGCAGAAGCGTTAGAACTAAGAAGCTAGCGTGCCAGCATTGTACATAGCTCGGTCTTGACAAGCAGAAAGAAAAGGTAACTGCCCACTCTCATGCATGCGCGGATAACCATGCAGTGGCCTCGACCTTACGGTCCTTGTCAATGCATCCACATCGATTATGCTGGTCATTTCTGGAACAAACGGTGGTTGATTATAGTCAATGTGCACAGTAGATATCCATCTGTCATTCCAATGAATTCGACAACTAGCGGCAGCACTATAAAAGCACTGACTTCTGTCTGCTGTTAAGAAGGCTTGCCACAAATTATCGTTTCGGACAGTGGTCCACAGTACCCTTCGATGGAATTTCAACAATTTTGCTAACAATATGGGTTTCACCATATCCGAATGGCACCGTTTTCTTCTCAATCTAACTATGAAGTCAAACACTTTGTTCGCACATTCAGGGCTCAGATGTCCAAACTTCGTGCTGCGCACTCGAGGGAAAGTGGTTTCTTGTCGTTTCTCAGTATCTGTCGCACTCTGCCTTTTCACGACGCTCAGCCGGCGGAATTATTATATGGTCGTCGTCACCACATTCTGCTGCATCTACGAGTGTCGTTCGATAAGTAATGCCCCACATTAAAAAAAAAAAAAAGCCGTTAATATATATGGACAAACGGCCTTGTTGTTGCTTCACATTTGATGTTTGTTCTGTGCGCCGGCGAAGTTTCGAACCGATCTAGCAGATGAAAAAGCCGTAGTACAGCATCAAAATGACGTCTGCGTACGACTCACGTTAGAAGCAGCGTGCTGTTATTGAATTATTGTGTGCAGAAAAGGAAACCGTGGTGAACATCCATAAACGTTTGTGTGCAGTGTATGGAGATGGTGCAGTTGATGGGAGCCTCAGGATATGCAAAAACAGAGCTCCATGATAAGCCACTTTCGGGACGTCGCAGGCCGAAGTGGCCGCGCGGTTCTGGCGCTGCAGTCTGGAACCGCGAGACCGCTACGGTCGCAGGTTCGAATCCTGCCTCGAGCATGGATGTGTGTGATGTCCTTAGGTTAGTTAGGTTTAACTAGTTCTAAGTTCTAGGGGACTAATGACCTCAGCAGTTGAGTCCCATAGTGCTCCGAGCCATTTGAACCATTTCGGGACGTCCTGTCCCAGCCACTGCTCCAGACACGCTGAATCGTGCGGGTGCCATTATTCGTACCGACCGGCTCTACAGTTGTCGGTCAGCATTGGAAGTGCGTCTGCAATGATCGAGACTGTCGGATATTCAAAGAGGTGCTCACGATGGGTTCCACGAATACTCACAGCGGACCACAAGATTCAAAGAAAGGCCATTTCATCTGAATTGTGGGAGCGTTTTGAGACCGACGGAGAGGCCTTTCTGTCACGGATTGTTACGCGGGACGAAAACTGGGTGCATTACTCCGGAAACAAAAAGGCAGTCCACGGAGTGGCATCATCCTCATTCACCACTAAAGAAGAAATTCAAGACAACCTGATCTGCCAGAAATAGTCGTGGTGACTGACTTCTGTATTGTGGCGTCATTCTCACGGATGTGATGCCAAGAGGGTCGATCATCGATTCAAAGGCATACGTGAAGACTCTGAATAAACCAAGAACCGTTTCCGACGTGTTCTATCGGACAAGAATCCAGCAGAAATCTTGTTCCAACACGATCATGCACGCCCACACACAAGTCTGACAATCCGGGAACACGTCGCCAAATTGGATTGAACATCATTGCCTCATACACTCCACAGTCCAGACCTGGTAGCCTCGGACTTCCATCTCTTTGGGCCGCTTAAAGATTCTTTACGTGGAACACACTTTGAAGATGACGAGAGTGTCAGTCATGCAGTGAATACATGGTTACGTCTACAGGACAAGAGTTTTTCCCAGCAGGGAATACATGCTCTTCCACAACGTTGGCGTACGACCATAGAACGTGATGGAGACTACGTAGAAAAGTAGGTTATGGACGAGACATGTTGATGTATGTTGTCACCAAATTCTGACTCTTAACAATAAATATGTTCTGAGAAAAAACATGTGGGGCAAAACATGTGGGGCATTACTTACTTAACGACCCTCGTATTTCATTCTCGACAGCCTGCTTCAGACGCCATAGGGAGAACCAATTTTTCTACCCCTGCTTTTAACAAGTCTCACAACTGTGAATCCGGCATCTTCACTCAGACGACTGTCCGAACTCATTACACTGTTTGCGGAAAAACAGGCACCCACCGACGGCACCAAAATCAACTACGTTTTCGTGAGTATTGTGATCCTGCCGTAGATGTTCGTGTTTTAGAAACGCTGTCTGCATCTCCGACTGCTGCAGCGAACAGCCCTTACAGGGGCCTGACGAACTCACGGCTCGACCCGGTGAAGGAGATCGACCATTGCCCACCTACGCAGCCGCTGTCGCCTCCACAGCTGTTGCTGCTACCGCAGCATCTGTCACTATTCACAGCGACGTCAGTTCACGGACATCGGCCCTGCGACAGCCGTGCAGCCCTCGGCTTCTACAGCATCACTAACGTTGCACCCACCTGTGCCGTGGGATGGACGTCCTACCTCCCGTTTTTTGCAGATGTTCCTGTGGTTCGCAAGACGAATGTCGCGACGCCGGTTGATTAAAGACATCTGCCATCTCGCCACAGCCGACTCCATCTCCACGAGTAGAGCAGCACCACGGCACAACCTCCCCCGTATCGTCGCTCGCACGCACAATATGAGACTAAGGTGTTCATTTTAGGGGGGGGGGGGGGGGGGAGGAGGGGGTTATGCGGCATCCGCGGCGCCTTCGTCGACCGCACTCAGCGCGTCACACTGCGCACTCATCTCCGCAGAAGAAACATTAAAATCGGCCGCCATGAGCCTCTGCAATAGAGTGTTCACAAGACGCCACCAGGTGGCGCTATACACGCCACCAGAGGACGCCGAATTTTCGTCACCTCCCCGCCTGCAATTCTGATTGGGCATCGCTTCCTCTTAAATTGCCGCACTCAAAGCTCCGCCGAGCCTTTCCTCTGTCCTTTTCCCTGGCTCCCTCTCCCCCCCCCCCCTTCCATCCTCTTTCTTCCCCACCTCCCCTCTCTTTGCCCCCTTCTCTCCCCCGCGTCCTTTTACATTTCCCTCCTCTGCCTCCTCTCATTCCCTCTCGCGTCTGCCCTTCTCCCCCTTTCTTAGTCCTCTCCCTCCTTCGTTCCCCCCTCCCCCCTTTTCGTTTTTTCCTCTCCTCCCTCCTTGTTTTTCCCCCTACTCCAGGTCCCCCCCCCCCCCCCCCCATCTGCCTTGGGTCGGGAGTGCCATCTTTGTGCCGCCTTTTTCGTGCAGTGTTTTCCAGTGTGTTTTTCCAGTGCGTGCTCCGTGTTGTGTCTTTTGGGAAGTGTAGCGAACAGCCATCATACTGTCGCTGGGTGTGCTTTTTATTACTTGCGAACAGAAACCAGACTGTCACCATGTTTTTTAATTGTGTGTCTACTGTGTTACTTGTCTGATTCCTGTGTCTTTTATCTACATTGCCAACCCCCTTTAGCTTTCTGTTTTAACTTTCCGCAATTTTACGCCATTTTTCACTTTAAATCGCCATTTTATCGCCTGTTTTTCCATGTTTCTTTCTTCTTCCTTTATTTAAAAAAAGTCTGTAGGCTGTAGAGCAGCGTAATAAGCTACTGCCGGCCCGCCCCTTCGGGGGGAATTGAAAATCAATAAAGGAAAAAAAAAAACTCCGCCGAGCGCCGCTCAGCGCGATGCCGCAACTTGCAAACTGCGGTGCGCCCGCGGCTGACGCAGGCGTCTCAGACTTGCCGTGCGGTGGGGCGCGCCGCCCAGTTTATGACCAGCGTGGCCGTGGAAGACAGACATCTGACGACGACGGCTCAGGCTGCGGACACGGCAGCTTCTGGTACGACGAAAACGGAAAACACTGGGGGGCCTGGCACACGCCCGCGGCCGGCAAGCCCGGGACCTCCTAGAGCGAGGTCCGGGCAACATACCGCGGGTGGGACTATCACTTTTCAACCTTACACCCCACCGAACGTCAGCATTTACCCTCTGCCAGCCACTGACGATCTGTAAATCAGCGAAAAAGATCGCAAGAGGGGTGAACGAGAAGCGAAGGACCTTGCCTTGTCACACCTCTCTCTCCCTCTCTCTCTCTCTCTCACACACACACACACACACACACACACACACACACACACACACAGCCCCACCTCACGCTATCTCAGATTGTCATCATACTACTGTCCAATCACACTGAGAGCACGGACAACAGTGCAGTGAGAACTTATAACACCTCGGTTCAGTTTACAGTGATTAAAGCTATAGAAAGAATAATTTAAAATTAAGAATAGAATTTTTAGAGGGGAAAATAGTGTAGAATCAGAGTTCGGTAATTGCAGATCAAAATTATAGTATATCAGCAAGTAGTTTAACGTCTAAGTACAGCAAAGCCACGGAAGCTCCGTCATGGAGAAGACAGTGACGTTAAACTCTTGTGATGAAAAACGTATAAAAGGGCCTGATCGTCATTATTGCCACCTTTTTTCCTTGATTGTTTCGTTAAAGGGCGGGGAACCCGTGTCAGTCAGTGATAAAATAATTAAATTGGACTTTATCGTGTAAAGATTCACGATAAACTGTTAGAATATTACGGAGATTAAAAGTGATGTAGTGTACGATCTCTGACTGTTGGTAGCAACGGAGTATTAAGGGGATTTTAGGACTTTAGTGCTAGATTGGAACTTTACGGACATATAGACGGAGAAACTCGATATCTGCTGATACGAGTGAACTCAGAGGTACCGGTATTCAGATATCAACGTGTGGACTTTTGAAAGTGTCTTGTGCCGTTAGTTACGAATCTGGACGTAGAGCGCGTGCATATCGGCATTTGCGGACTATTTAGATTCCTCCAGGCTAGGAACCTTTTAAATAGACCATCATCCATCACCATCTTAATCCTTGAATATAGAGTGAAAGTGAAATTCAAGAGTGCTGTACTTATTTCATTTACCTAGTACTAATCAGTGAAGGTTTTACGGAAGCAAAGCTATTCAGCAGTAAGTCGGCACCATCTAGCGGAAAGCGTAGGCAGTAACTAACACGCTAACTGAAGTGAACGTTTCGTGTTTTACGGACTGCTTAATATGAACTTTTGTGACTCTTTGACGTCCCCACTGCCTTCGAAAGGTGGCGCAGGCTATCTTAATCATAAAAGGGGAGAGTTTTAGCCGGGCAAATTACTAAATAAAAGCGATATTTACAAGAATCGCAGAAATAGCAAAACACAAGGCCCGCACCTCATCGGAGAGTCGTCGCTGTCACGTCGGGAAGTAAAGCCGGAAAACCTACCGACGATACGTATCTACGAGCAGACGTCGACTTGGAGTACCTAAAAAGGAAACCACAAGAGAGTTGGGGATGCTTCAAACTTCTTTATGAATGCAGTACAAGTGGAACTGAGAGAGAGACTGCAGAAAGACTACAGGATACAAAATTGTGTATGGTTTATCTTGTATATATTGTAAAGAAATAAATTTGTTTTAATAATTCTATAGTATTTGATGTGTTATAGAGTGTTCATCCACATCGTTGCACAGACGGACACAACACGGTCAATACTGATAACGAACGTCAGTGCCACGTGGGGCTCTGCAAGTCAGATATTGTGATAAGTCGTTTCCTTAACCTGTGATAGTCGTGAGCAAAATACGAGCAGAAAATCTGTCATTTTCCTTGTATACATATTATATACGTATTTCGGCAGTGCACATGAAGTGACACGTGTAACTAGCTACACATTGTTGGTATAACAGATAGGACGTAATCATAACAATGCAGTTCTATAGTGTATGGTAATAACGTGAAACTCCTGAAGCGTATATTGGTTCAAACCTAAATCTGTTCGTCTCAACATTACATCTGCACTTTTATGTGTCGTGAAGCCATAGTACAACTGTATCACGATATCAGTACCGAGAATACGACGCTCCTGTATCCAAATGAGTGATTTATTTAACTTGAAAACACAACATATTTTCGGAAACATGGTCCCATTATCTGTTTCTATAAAACAAACAAGGAACACGCGAATCATTACTCCACATTATTATACATAATAACATACATGTAATGGAACTCTGTCTATATTGTCCATGCAGTATAACGTACCTTAAAAGTTTTCTACCATTACAAACAGTCAAAATCAAGCAGAAAAATTTCTTGTCAAACATATAAGATTCTGCATTATACATATCGTGATACAACGTTCCAAATTACCGATGGCGCTAACACACTCACAGATCTCTATTTATCAACGGATGTCCACTGCCAATCACCTACGAAATAATGTAATATGTTGTTGCGTATACATCATTGCCACTAACGATACAGCTGTCGATTAAAACACAGTTGACCGTAAGTATGTCACGTCGTAGCAAAAATTAAAGACAATCGTACACCTATGTTACCATGTTCGCATCTATTGAGATTTGACAGAAAATAACATCGACTGATACACTATCTGATTAAAAAGTATCTAGGCACCGATTACTGGTCATTATTGCGCGGTGTGTCCACCTTTCGGCTTGATGACATCCGGAACTCTACTGGGGACACTTTCAATGAGGTGTCCGAATGTCTATGGACGAATGGCATTCTTCCTCAATAGTCGAAACCAGAGAAAAAATGGTTCAAATGGCTCTGAGCACTATGGGAATTAACTTCTGAGGTCATCAGTCCCCTATAATTTAGAACTACTTAAACCCAACTAACCCAAGGACGTCACACACATCCATGCCCGAGGTAGGAATCGAACCTGCTATCGTAGCGGTCTCGCGGTTCCATACTGTAGCGCCTAGAACAGCTCGGCCACTCCAGCGAAAAGTATATCGCTTACTACATTTTCGATGTTCATGCAGTATACTTGCCGCGTCAGGTATGACGTTTCAATTATTACTTCTTTACCACTGACAAAAATTTGACCGAGCGAGGTGGCGCAGTGGTTACACACTGGACTCGCATTCGGAAGGACGACGGTTCAATCCCGCGTCCGGCCATCCTGATTTAGGTTTTCCGTGATTTGCCTAAATCACTCCAGGCAAATGCCGGGATGGTTCCTCTGAAAGGGCACGGCCGACTTCCTTCCCCATCCTTCCCTAATCCGATGAGACCGATGACCACGCTGTCTGGTCTCCTTCCCCAAACCAACCAACCAACCAAAAATTTGACATACGACGATCGTAAGGATAGAGCTTGAGCCAAAGGCTGAACAGTCTCGAGCGCTATCACCTACGCTACGAGAAAAGTCGATACTAATTCTATCTTGCGGGCTGTTTGAATTTGCGCGCAATGGTCTGATTGGCTAACTTCAATGCTAATTAACTCGGAAACGGCACAACGTATCGAATTCTTTTCTTAACGTTTATTTCTCAACACAACCTACCCTGCAACACTCTTATAAGTCTCCAGGCTGTTTCTCACCGCCCTGTAATCAGGCACGTGGACCAGTTTCTTTGGCTCTTCAGTGTATCGACGAGGAGGTAAGGGATTAGTGTGGTATTCGTGTCTTTCTGACGTGCGAGCTTTAAATGCGGAAATGTGATCTATAAAAACTAAAACTTAACTCCTACCGAAGAGGCCATGAAGGCCCAACGGTACCAAATGGCCGCCGTGTCATCCTCAGCCCATAGGCGTCACTGGATGCGGATATGGAGGGGCATGTGGTCAGCTCACCGCTTTCCAGCGCTCTGTAAGCACACCGAGACCGGAGTCACTACTTCTCTATCAAGTAGCTCCTCAGTTTGCCTCACAAGGGCTGAGTGCACCCCGCTTGCCAACACCTGTAGGCAGACCGGATGGTCACCCATCCAAGTGCTAGCCCAGCCCGACAGCGCTAAGTTCGGTGATGTGACGGGAACCTGTATTGCCACTGCGGCACGGCCGTTGGCGGCAATGGGAACTATGGCGACGTTATTACCAAATGCGCCCGAACAGGGCCAACGTGCTATTCTTTTCTCGGCTGCCGATGAAGATCGGTAGACATCCATCCATCCATCCATCGGAGAATGAAGAACGTGTTGTTGTTGTTGTGGTCTTCAGTCCTGAGACTGGTTTGATGCAGCTCTCCATGCTACTCTATCCTGTGCAAGCTTTTTCATCTCCCAGTACCTACTGCAGCCTACATCCTTCTGAATCTGCTTAGTGTATTCATCTCTTGGTCTCCCTCTACGATTTTTACCCTCCACGCTGCCCTCCAATACTAAATTGGTGATCCCTTGATGCCTCAGAACATGTCCTACCAACCGATCCCTTCTTCTGGTCAAGTTGTGCCACAAACTTCTCTTCTCCCCAATCCTATTCAATACTTTCTCATTAGTTATGTGATCTACCCATCTAATCTTCAGCATTCTTCTGTAGCACCACATTTCGAAAGCTTCTATTCTCTTCTTGTCCAAACTATTTATCGTCCATGTTTCACTTCCATACATGGCTACACTCCATACGAATACTTTCAGAAATGACTTCCTGACACTTAAATCAATACTGGATGTTAACAAATTTCTCTTCTTCAGAAACGCTTTCCTTGCCATTGCCAGCCTACATTTTATATCCTCTCTACTTCGACCATCATCAGTTATTTTGCTCCCCAAATAGCAAAACTCCTTTACTATTTTAAGTGCCTCATTTCCTAATCTAATTCCCTCAGCATCACCTGACTTAATTAGACTACATTCCATTATCCTTGTTTTGCTTTTGTTGATGTTCATCTTATATCCTCCTTTCAAGACACTGTCCATTCCATTCAACTGCTCTTCCAAGTCCTTTGCTGTCTCTGACAGAATTACAATGTCATCGGCGAACCTCAAAGTTTTTATTTCTTCTCCATGAATTTTAATACCTACTCCGAATTTTTCTTTTGTTTCCTTTACTGCTTGCTCAATATACAGATTGAACAACATCGGGGAGAGGCTACAACCCTGTCTTACTCCCTTCCCAACCACTGCTTCCCTTTTATGTCCCTCGACTCTTATAACTGCCATCTGGTTTCTGTACAAATTGTAAATAGCCTTTCGCTCCCTGTATTTTACCCCTGCCACCTTTAGAATTTGAAAGAGAGTATTCCAGTCAACATTGTCAAAAGCTTTCTCTAAGTCTACAAATGCTAGAAACGTAGGTTTGCCTTTCCTTAATCTTTCTTCTAAGATAAGTCGTAAGGTCAGTATTGCCTCACGTGTTCCAGTGTTTCTACGGAATCCAAACTGATCTTCCCCGAGGTTGGCTTCTACTAGTTTTTCCATTCGTCTGTAAAGAATTCGTGTTAGTATTTTGCAGCTGTGACTTATTAAGCTGATAGTTCGGTAATTTTCACATCTGTCAACACCTGCTTTCTTTGGGATTGGAATTATTATATTCTTCCTGAAGTCTGAGGGTATTTCACCTGTCTCATACATCTTGCTCACCAGATGGTATGGGAGAGATTTTCTGCATTGGTGCACCAATGGGTGTTGCAGTTTCATGATAACGCACGCAGAAGCTACGCCATCTCAAGTGGGAGTCACTCGTGCATCCGCCCTACAGTCCACTGGCCGACGATTCCTGTCTGTCGGCCGGATGTCCGAGCGGTTCTAGGCGCTTCAGTCTGGAACCGAGCGACCGCTACGATCGCAGGTTCGAATCCTACCTCAGGCATGGATAAGTGTGATGTCCTTAGGTTAGTTAGGTTTAAGTAGTTCTAAGTCTAGGGGACTGATGACCTCCGATGTTAAGTTCCATAGTGTTCAGAGCCATTTGAACCATTTAATTCCTGTCTGAACAGGATATGCAGTAGGCAGTCACGGGCTTCTTCACGCAGCAGGCGGTTCTAGGCGCGCAGTCCGGAACCGTGCGACTGCTACGATCGCAGGTTCGAATCCTGCCTCGGGCATGGATGTGTGTGATGTCCTTAGGTTAGTTAGGTTTAAGTAGTTCTAAGTTCTAGGGGACTTATGACCACAGCAGTTGAGTCCCATAGTGCTCAGAGCCATTTGAACCACGCAGCAGGACACGACACTTTACCAAACGGGTATCTTCAACCTGGTGGGTCGGTGGGATGATTGCCTCGATGCTCACGGCGATTTTGCCTGATTGACAAACCGGTTCTGGACACTGCGGCCTTCGAACAGGAACTTTTTGATCGTCCCCTTATACTAAATAGAGTACGTTGCTTTTCACAAGATCAGCGCTAAAGTAGGCTCAGAAATGGTGTTGAATACTTTAGCTGACGCGTTCATCTCTCAAGGTGCAGAATATTTCTGTTTCCTCTTAGTTTGACGGGCATCGAACTTTTTCTTCAAAATTCAGTGTATTTAAGCTGTCCATGATTCTTCTTACGATTGCTGCTCATTGCTAAGGTACTTTGTTACCGACGATAAACCATTTTCTGTGTTCAAATGGTTCAAATGGCTCTGAGCACTATGGGACTTGACTTCTGAGGTCATCAGTCCCCTAGAACTTAGAACTACTTAAACCTAATTAACTTAAGGACATCACACACATCCATGCCCGAGGCAGGATTCGAACCTGCGACCGTAGCGGTCGCGCGGTTCCAGACTGTAGCGCCTAGAACCGCTCGGCCACACTGGCCGGCTTTTCTTTGTTATACAGAGTCATGTCATATTGGGGAATAACCTCATATAAGCTGGCAAGGTTATTCAACAACAACGAAAATAAAATTACGTTCTGGACGGTTAAGATTAGCACAGGTGAAAATTGGATGCGAAAAGTGTATGAAACAAAACCTCAAGGTTGTGAAATGAATTACGTGGGACAGACAGGAAGAAATTTTATCGTTACAATCTTTGAACCTTATTTTAAAGGTTCAAAGAATATAATGATAATGACAGTGGTGATCAGCGGTAGCAAGGCTCCTGAAGAATGAGTAGCAGTCGTTAGGAACCATCACGGACAGTTCGAATATATCGCATTTGGAACAGAAAAGTTCGTTGCTATCAGACCGGAAGGAAATAGAAATATGCTGCGCTTTCAGAGATGAACGAATGGACGCGTTCAACGAAAATACGTAAGTGTCTAATGGGCATTTCTGGGCTTACTGGTCCGCAGCTCGTGGTCTCGCGGTAGCGTTCTCGCTTCCCGAGCACGGGGTCCCGGGTTCGATTCCCGGCGGGGTCAGGGATTTTTCTCTGCCTCGTGATGACTGGGTGTTGTGTGTTGTCCTTAGGTTAGTTAGGTTTAAGTAGTTCTAAGTTCTAGGGGACTGATGACCATAGATGTTATGTCCTATAGTGCTCAGAGCCATTTGAACCATTTTTTGGGCTTACTGTAGCGATGTTCTTGTGAAAAGCAACCACCAACGTAATCTTCTTAGTAATAATTTAGTTTTAATGTAAGCAGTTAATAATCTATATTGTAAGTGATGGAACATTTTGGAATGGGGATCAAGTTTTAGTCATGAGGATTCGATTGGTTACCAGTGTTTACACATGTGGGTTGATATAGCAGTGAATATTATATTCTGTCAACTCTTAATACAGGTAAATATGATAATATAGGCGTAAGAGTATTTTTAGGTTTTGCTATGAAATGACGTACAGACGTTCGACTGTATTTCTATCGACAGATATATCGTTGGTGAAAATAAAATGTACGTAACAGCAAGTTACAATCTTCGCTAGGTGACTGGTAGTTGACTCTCGGTAACAAACCGTGCTCTATGTGAATGTTAAGCGCCATCGGTAATTACGAACGTTATAACACGATGTGTAGAACGCAGATTCTCATATAACTGACAATGAATTTTTGGCGCTTGATTTTAAGTTTTGAGTGCGCTTAATGGCATAACACTTAAAAGATACTTAACACTAAATGGACAATAGAGACAGATTTCCATTACGTGTATGTTATTACAATGTCCAGTCATATTAATGTCACCATCTGTCAAAAGCCTGAATAACCAAACTTTGCAGCGCGGTCCGCTGCGAGACGTGCACTGAGAAAGTAAGTGAGGTTCTTGACGTTACCGGCAGTTATATGGAACCATGCCGACTCCAGTGCGCTAGGTTTCTCGGTTTAGGATCTGTGGCGCAAACAGCCCGATGGAGGTGGTCCCATATACTCTCGATTTGGTTTAAATCCAATGAGTTTGGTGACCAGGCGATTAAGGCAAACGCATCCCGGTGATCTCTGCACCAAGGACGTATACAACGAGCTGTGTGATACTTTGCATTATTCTGCTGGTATATGCCATCGTGCCGACGAAAAACAAACCGCAAGTAGGGTTGGATACGGTCCCCAAGGATAGACACATACTTGTGTTGATCCATTGAGCCTTCCAGAAAGACTAGACCTCCAAGGGAATGCCACGAAAACATTCCCCAGACCATAACGCTCTCTCCTCCAACCTGGGCCCTTCCGACAATTGTTGCAGGGTCCTACACGCCAAATGCCATTGTGCGATGGAACACAAAACTATATTAACCTGAAAAGACCACCAGTCGTCAGTGGACGTCTAGTTGCGATACTGACGCGCAAATTCCAGCTTTTGTCGCCGATGAGCAGCAGTCAGAATGGGTGCATGAACCAGCCGTCTACTCCGGAGGTCCATACGCAGCAACGTTCGGTGAACGGTCGTTGATGAGACGCAGTTGCTAGCCCCTCGGTTCATCGAGACGATCAGTTACTTAACTGTTGCACGTCTATTCGCCAGTGTGCATCTCTGCAGCCGTCGTTCAACCCCGTCATCTATGACCATTGCTACACCACAGTTGCCAGTTTACAAACTTAGTCCTTTCGGAAATGCTTCCGCCTTTGGCCCGAAGCCAATGATCATGCCCGTTTGGACTTAATAGAAATCGCTCCGCTTCCGCATTACGACACGACTGCACTATTTCTCCGCTTTTTTTTTTTTTTTGGCGTATTGTGTCCAAAGAGTGATCGCCTTTAGCGATTTTTTCTTCTGGGGTGGCAACTTGTGAGAAATGGTTTCACTTTATCGTGTATTCGCTTGCAAGGGGACTTGGGCTCTCTGTGGGTCTTTGAGTCCTTTGAGGGTGTTGAGGTGTTGGTTAGGTAGTCGTGCGAGTGATTGACAGTAACTACTTACATGTTAAACAACGAATAACTGAAGATTGCATTATCTTTGGTGGTCCTGTGGGGGCGCAATAATGGCTCGAGGCACCTTGTATTTGTGCCAGTGTCGTGATAGGGCCTGGCCTACATTCGCAAGTTGTCGGGCATTTCCCCGATACTCGTCTAGTTTGTGAAAAAGAGGAGTAACCTGGCCTTTTATCTTCTCAGCGATGTATTTTTCTCATGTCAGCTCGTGTATTTCTCTCGTCCTGGCCCATCGTGGGGCGCCTAGACTCCACTTCGGAAACCTGTTTTGTAGTGGTTGCAAACTGCGTATATTAGAGTCACATGTTGTTCCCCAAGACGTCGAGCCGTACAGCAGGGAAGGTTGTACCGTTGTTCTGTAAAGTTTTAATTTCGTTGATGGGTTTAGATTCTTGCTCGTGAAAAACAGCGCGAGTCCCCGGATCATCTACATAGTATCAATCTTAGGTATTTCGTCGTAGTCCAGGATATTGGCTGTGCGTTGATGGCAGGTCGCGTCCTCAGTTCCGGCTGTTTCTTCGTAAACAGTATTGCTGCCGTTTTCGTAGGGTTTAGGGTGATTTTATTGCTCTTTGCCCATTGTTCGGTGACGACAAGTTGTCGCTGCATCCTGTTGACAGGTCGTTCGATGTTCCTTCCAGAGGTTAGGAAAGCCGTGTCATCGGCGTACAGACTGGCAGTGACGTGCTGAATGGTGGGAATGTCGTTAATATACAAATTAAACAGGCATGGCGATATCACAGCTCCCTGTGGGATGCCAGGTGAGACAATTTGCAGTGATGATTTCTTCCATCTGTTTGTACAGACAGACGCCTATCCTGCAGAAAGCTATCAATCAGCTTGATGTAACAGTCGGGGAGACGGGTTTGATCGACTAATTTGACTATAAGCTTGTCACGTCACACCCGATCATATGCCTTTTCGATATCTAGGAAAACTCCAACTATGAAGGTCCGTCTATTCAGGTTGAGTTGTACGGACTCTGTGATCCGAAGCAGCTGAAGCTCCGCCGATAACCATAGCTGGAAGCCAAACTGCTCGTGGCGGATGATGTTATTTTTTTCCAGATAGTCTATTAGACCCTGTAGCAGCACCCGTTCCATTATTCTGCCGAGTGTGGGCAACAGACTAGCTGTCTGACAACGTTGGGTTTTTCCCTCTTTTGGGAATAGGAATCGTCTTCACCGTCTTCCAGTCTGCAGGGAAGTAGCCGATGAGTAAGCAGCTGTTGTTAATTCGAGTTAAGAGAACGGTGGCGTTTCCCGGAAGATGCTTAAGATCGGCATTGGTCACAGAGTCCTTGCCAGGCGCCGAGTTGTCCGTTTTCCTGATGAGTCTTATAACTTCAGCGGGAGTGCTAAGAATAGGCCTCTGTTGTATGGTGAGTTGGCCGAAGTCGCCAATTCGCTGTCGGATACGGTCCTCTTCCCTTGCGTCCTCTGCATCCTGAAGGGGCCTACCTGTTATGTGGTGTTCATATACGTCGACATACAATTCAGCTTTGCCAAGAGAGTCGTATAAGAGGCCATCGGGGCCTCGTATTGCTCTCGTTGGTGGTCTCGGTTGGCGTAGTGCTCTGACAAGTTTCCACTCTTCCCTAGTCTGGAGAAACATTTCGTCCATATTTGTTTCACAGAGGTCTTGCCGCCATTCTTCAGCTCGGCCGCGTAGCTACCGAGATAAACGATGCATCAGCCGTCTATCTTCTGGATCTCTATGTCGTTGCCATCGGTTTCTGTGACTATTCCTGCGATGCTTGATGTCGGTGAGATGAGGAGGGAATGTTTCAAATTGATGCTCATGACGAAAGATATCAGTCGCTGCACGTCTTGTTGCCCGTTGGATTTTAGCAGTCAAAGTTGCCACAGCGATGTTAATTTCCTGATGATGTCGTATGGTGTTTTTGACGAACACTGCAGTTCCGCCAGGTCGTTGCCCAACCCGGTCCGTCCTATAACCGTACATGTTGCGTAATCTGAAACTAGCCATGTCTGTCAGGTGCGTTTCCGATATCACAACAATGTCCAACCTGTGCCGACTCGGTTTAAGGCGCTGCAGTCGTGGACTGTGCGGCTGATCCCGGCGGAGGTTCGAGTCCTCCCTCGGGCATGGGTGTGTGTGTTTGGGTTAAGTAGTGTGTAACTGATGACCTTAGTAGTTAAGTCCCATAAGATTTCACACACATTTGAACATTTTTTTTCTGTGCCGACTAACAAATTCGTTCAGTTCAGTTTATTTACGTCTTGCTTCATTGGCATTCCAAATGCAGAGTCGGAGGTGTCTTGTTCTGCGGGCGTTATCCATTCCTTAAGGAGCGGTAAACGCCGTGATTGTTCCCTCCAAGAGCGTGAGGATTGCTGTCAGTTTCTGTTGAAGTTGTACAAGTAGGGCTGCGATGTCTGATATGACTGGTGTCGAGGTGCCTAGGGTGGCTGTAGTGGAAGCAGATGTTGCAGGTTGGTCTCTCCTAGGCGACAGTGTGTCTGCATAGGATCGTGAAATCCGTCGTCTTGGAGTCTTCCGTAGTGGTAGCTGATATTTGGGCCTGTCCGAATGGGTGTTGTTGTGGTGCCTCACAGTCCATCTTGCTGCCGGCCGCGGTGGACTCGCGGTTCTAGGCGCGCAGTCCGGAACCGTTCGACTGCTACGGTCGCAGGTTCGAATCCTGCCTCGGGCATGGATGTGTGTGATGTCCTTAGGTTAGTTAGGTTTAAGTAGTTCTAAGTTCTAGGGGACTGATGACCACAGCAGTTGAGTCCCATAGTGCTCAGAGCCATTTAGTCCATATTGCTGGTCGTCGCTGGCGTTGAAGATTGTTGAACGATCTTCACCGTAGGTTTCTTGTCCTGCTGTTGCGGCTGGGCTTTATATTTCCGGAGGAGTGCCAGATATTTTTCGCAACCGCACCATGAGGCGCAGTGGTCTTTGTCACAGTTAGCACATTTTGCATTAGAGGTGCAGGGCAGGCTGCAGTCTTTGGTTCGATTGTCTCCAGCGCACTTCACGCAGCAATAATTTGCCGTATGCTCGAAGCACCGATAACCTTCAATGCACACCCTCGTGTAGAGAAGGTACCGGATGTCGTAGATTTTATGGTTGTCTTTTGCCTTAGGAAGGCTGACGCAGTACGTGGGCAGCCTAACTAATTCACCACTGACTTGATGTCCCTTTCTCCTTTTATTTTGATATACCCTGGCACGGGGGAATCCTTTTTCTTTTAATGCCTCCTGGAGTTGATATTCTGTGACCTGTGCGGACAAGCATTTGATCACCTCCTTAAGATCATTTTCTTCCAGAGGTTGATGTGTGAAGTGCGGCAAGTCGTAGGTCTCACAAAATTTCAGAGCCTTACTTTAATACTCAAAGGACTCGAAATGGTACTTCCTTCTGGAAGATGGCCTTCAGGGTTCCAGAGAGTTGTTGTTGTAGCGCATTACTCAGTTCCACATACTAGCCAGTATAATGAATCGTCAATGGTGGAAAACGTTTTTGTTTTGCTGTGGCAGATGCAGCAGCGGCTTGTTGTTCCGACGTTCCTAGTTCGAGGTTTCGTGTCTGCGTGGAGTCGTCATAGTTCTCATCTCTAGGGGTAATAGGTGTGCACCTATTGGTAATCTCAATCGTCTCAGCTCGTCGTTTCTGAAGCTTAGCGTCTTCTGTCGAGTTTCTCCGAGAGTACCGTCTGTGTCGCACTACGACGAAATCGTCCGTTTCTCCAAAGCTATTGTCTTTTCCAGTGGTTCTTGGCCCATCAATTCGATGTTCTCGCCGAATTCCAGCGGTGTTGTCCCGTCATGTTCCACATCAGGTTCGTCGTGAAGGACGCTACCGCGCGGAGGGTACGAGTTTTCCTCGTCCGTGAAGGTTTCAATTTCGCGCGGCGTCCTTAGCTTCCGCGAACGCTCTTGTTTACCGATAGAAGCGGCGTCTCGTTCTCTCGTCGCCGCGGCTCCAGGCGGTTGCACAGCTCCACCCGAGTGAAACATCCATAGCCTGTGTCGGCTCCCTCCGGTGTCCATCCGCCGGTGCCGAGGTAGTCGTAAGTGGAGTGGCCGATGGGGCCTACGGCGAGGCAGACCCCACGTTTTACTTATTTATTTATTTATTGTTCCGTGGGATCAATTAAGGAGAAGTCTCCATGGTCATGGAACGAGTCAATGCATGAAATTATAACACGACATTAGAAACAGATAAAAAAAAAATAAAAAAACATATTCATGTGACAAATCGTAAGTTTAAATGAAGAAAATCAACAATGTAGCACTGGAATTTGCTTAATTTTTTAGCCCTTCCAGGAGCTCCTCGACAGAATAGAAGGAGTGAGCCATGAGGAAACTCTTCAGTTTAGACTTAAAAGAGTTTGGGGTACTGCTAAGATTTTTGAGTTCTTGTGGTAGCTTATTGAAAATGGATGCAGCAGAATACTGCACTCCTTTCTGCACAAGAGTCAAGGAAGCGCATTCTAGATGCAGATTTGATTTCTGCCTAGTATTAACTGAGTGAAAGCTGCTAACTCTTGGAAATAGGCTAATATTGCTAACAACAAACGACATTAAATAAAATATATACTGTGAGGGCAATGTCAGAATTCCCAGATTTTTGAATAGGGGTCGACAAGAGGTTCTCGAACTTACACCACATATAGCTCGAACAGCCCGTTTTTGAGCCAAAAATACCCTTTTTGAATCAGAAGAATTACCCCAAAAAATAATACCATACGACATAAGCGTATGAAAATATGCGAAGTAGACTACTTTTCGTGTTGAAGTGTCACTTATTTCAGATACTGTTCTAATGGTAAATAAAGCAGCATTTAGCTTCTGAACAAGGTCCTGGACATGGGCTTTCCACAACAGCTTACTATCTATCTGAACGCCTAGGAACTTGAGCTGTTCCGTCTCGCTTATAATATGCCTATTCTGTCTGATCAAAATATCGGTTCTTGTTGAATTGTGAGTTAGAAACTGTAAAAACTGAGTCTTACTGTGATTTAGCATCAAATTATTTTCCACAAGCCACGAACTTATTTCATGAACTACATTATTTGTTACTGTTTCAATATTACACACAAGATCCTTCACTATCAAGCTGGTGTCATCAGCAAACAGAAATATTTTTGAATCACCTGTAATACTAGAAGGCATATCATTTATATAAATAAGAAACAGCAGTGGCCCCAGCACCGACCCTTGGGGAACGCCCCACTTAACAGTGCCCCATTGGGACTGAACATCACTACCACTCTCAATATTGCGGAGAATTACCCTCTGCTTTCTATTCTTAAAGTAAGAGGCGAACCAACTGTAAGCTACTCCCCTTACTCCATAATGGTCCAACCTCTGCAGTAATATTTTGTGGTAAACACAGTCAAAAGCCTTCGTTAAATCAAAGAAAACACCTAGCGTTCGCAACCTTTTATTTAATCCGTCCAAAACCTCACAGAGAAAAGAGAATATAGCATTTTCAGTTGTTAAACCATTTCTAAAACCAAACTGAACATTTGACAGCAAATTATGTGTATTTAAATGTTCCAGTAACCTTGTATATACGACCTTCTCGATAACTTTAGCAAACACCGATGGCATAGAAATAGGTCTAAAATTGTCAACATTATCAATGTCTCCCTTTTTATAAAGTACTTTAATCGGTCAGGAAACCGACCACTCCTAAAGGAAAAGTTACAGATATGGCTGAGAACTGGGCTAACATACATAGAACAATACTTCAGTATTCTGCTAGATACCCCGTCATATCCATGAGAGTTCTTGGTCTTTAGTGATTTAATTATTAACTCAATCTCCCTCTTGTCAGTATCATGGAGCAGCATTTCAGGTAACAGTCTCGGAACACTTTTTTCTAAGAGCGCTATATGATTCCCTGTTGGGACTAGTTTTCTATTTAGTTCAGCTGCTATATTCAGAAAGTGATTATTAAATACTGTACATATATGCGACTTATCAGTAACACGGACATTCCCACTACGCACTGATTCTATATCCTCGACCTGTCTCTGCAGACCAGCAACTTCCTTTACGACTGACCATATGGTTTTAATTTTATCCTGAGACTTAGCTATTCTATCTGCATACCACATACTTTTTGCCTTCCTAATAACATTTTTAAGCACCTTGCAATACTGTTTGTAATGGGCTGCTGCATTTAGATTTTGACTGTTTCTAACGTTTTGATATAATTGCCACTTTGTTCTACAAGATATTCTTATCCCTCTAGTCAGCCACCCAGGCTGCCTGTTTGTGCTAGTACCCTGTTTTAAACGTTCTAACGGAAAGCAACTTTCAAAGAGCATGAGAAAAGTCTTGAGAAAAGCATTATATTTATCGTCTACTGTATCAGCGCTATAAACATCTTGCCACTCTTGTTCCTTTATAAGGTTTACAAAGGTCTCTACAGCAACTAGATCAGCTTTCCTGAACAGCTGATGACTATATTTAACACGTGTTGCAGCACAAAAATTTTTTAAAGTTTAAATTTGTGCTTCATGATATGAAAGGCCATTCACCTTTTTGCTAACAGAATGCCCTTCTAGTAATGAGGAATGAACAGAAATGTTGTCTATGGTTGTTCTACTGTTCCCTTGCACTCTCGTTGGAAAGAATACGGTTTGCATAAGATTATATGAATTAAAGAGGTCTACCAGCATCCTCTTCCTTGCACAATCACTTATACAATTAATATTGAAGTCACCACATATAACTAACTTTTTGTATTTCCTATAAAGTGAACCAAGAACCTCCTCTAGCTTTCGCAAAAATGTTGTGAAATCGGAGTCTGGGGATCTATAAATAACAACAGTTAGAAGTTTAGCTCCGTTAAATTTAAGCACACCTGCACAACATTCAAACACCTATTCAGTGCAGTACTTAATTAATTACATTAATGTTCTGGAACGTGTATATGTAATAAAGTGGAGTATTTATTTGTGTTTTCCTTATTTTATACGACTTGATAGTGGGATCGTATCTTTCCGAAACATGTTATGTTTTAAACTAACCAGATCACTCATCTGGACAACTGGTGCGTCATTATGTTCATACTGATATTCATATTTTAACCAAACTGTGAATGCGCTTATATTCTAAACTGATCTGTAAAATTTACGTGTAAACTTTGCTAAGAAAATCATTTTAATGGTAAAATTGTGTATTGTTCATAGCAAATTAACTTACAAGCTTTCGTTGTCAGTATGGCAAGGCGGGCTGAGTGGACGACGATGCCACATCATGCCCACAACCAGCGCTAGCTGTTTTTTGTTATTGCTGCATGATTAGATTGTGAACCGAAGTCTTTCGTGAACTGTAAAACATCGTCTCCACTTGGAACTTGTTTGCAAATGTAGAAAAATACAAAAAAAAAGGCTCTGAGCACAATGGGACTTAACATCTAAGGTCATCAGTCCCCTAGAACTTAGAACTACTTAAACCTAACTAACCTAAGGACATCACACACATCCATGCCCGAGGCAGGATTCGAACCTGCGACTGTAGCAGTCGCACGGTTCCGGACTGAAGAGCCTAGAACCGCTCGGCCACCGCGGCCGGCTAGAAAAATACAGTGTAGGAGGGACGGTCAACGCAACAAGGGCCCAAGGAAGTAATGAAAGCCCACAGACATGCTCCTGGAGGCGATAACGAAGCAGACAGCTGACGAAAGGAGGCGCGTGTTGTAAGATAATTCTGTTTAACTCGCCGTTCTTTTCATGAATCCGAGAAAGATGGTGACTAGTCGATGTATTGCAAATCGATTGCTTCAGATGAAAACTGCTTTGTTAGTCGTAACCTTATGTTTTACAAGTTAATTTTGATATAACATAACAGACACTTTCGGCCACTACATAAAATTGCTGGAAATTATCTGTGCCTTTCCCTGTCACTCTAACTTTACCAGCTTTCTTCGTGTCGTTAAAGTATTCGTATATAGTTTTTCTTTTACATATGATCCCCAGTCTTAATAACTTGTATCTGAAGTCGGAACAACATGTTATTAGTAGGGGCATAATAGGTTTTTTTGGAGATAGCTTCCATCAGTCCTGCACAGGCTAATGTGAGGATACTACTTATCTTTATTTTGACACTATTTCAGAAAAGCATTTTGTTTCAATTGATGTATTTCTGTCGAAGCAAGAGGTCAAAATACGAGGGACGATCAAAAGGTTTCCGTTTGAGGGCGTTGCTGCAGCGTATATGCATCGTAACGCGACTCCGATGTGGGTATATAAGCACCGACATGTAGGCAAGGTATTACTGTGGAATTCGTTCCGAGGTGCATCCGGTAAATGTGGAAATGTGAACTATGGCGACGTTATTCCAAATGCGTCCAAACAGGACCAACGTGCTGTTATTTTTTTCTTAGCTGCCGAAGGACAAACACCGGTAGACACCCATCGCAAAATTAAGAATGTGTGTGGAGCAGCATGTCTGTCGAAAGCCACCGCTGTGGAATGGGGCAACAAGTTCCGTGTTGGGCGCTACTGCTTCATGATAACGCACGCCCCCATATTTCCCCATGGGATTATCAGGTCTTGAGTCCCATAAAACAGGCTTTGAAGGGTCTAAACAGGAAGTTACTGACTTCTTCATACAACAGGACACCATGTTTTACCAAACGGATATCTTCAACCCTATGCGTCGATGGGAGGATTACCTCACCGCCCACGGTGATTTCAACTGGCTGCGGTGATTTTAATTGATTAGCATACCGATACTGGACTGTACGGCGTTCAAACGGAGTGTTTTTGATCGCCTTAGACCTCGATTTTGATATATGGGTTTAATTAAAGTACAATAGTTTAATGTCTATTATTTAATTAAAACATCCATAAAGGTGCAGAGATAACTTTTATAATACTTTATGTAGCCCAAATCCAATTTCAGTTTCGTAATCCTCTGATCAGAACGAATCGTTTAATATACAGTGTGTTTCAAAGTCTTGGCGTCGAAATGACAGCGGGAATCCCTCACAAACTACCCGTTCTGAGCGCATGTAAACAGTGTTTATAATAGGTCGACTGAATCGAGGGAAAGGTGGAGGAAGGGCAAAAAACATACAAAAACCTAAAAGACTATAAATATCTCAAAAACCAGTGTTATTGTGATATATACAGAGTGTTTGAAAATCTTTGCATTATTGATAGGCCACGTCAGGAGAACAACTTTTGTTAGGCACAAATTCACTTTCCGGCAACGTTAGGCTTCTTCCTGAAATTCGATGGCCCTGGGACGACGAGATTTCACCGCATTATCCGAGTCTATTAACCACGTGTGCTTCATCTTCATACTACCTACCTCAGTAAATTGCTAGAGTAATTTTCAACAAGAAAACCTTAAGAATGAGAGTCTCTAGGCGGAGAAGGATATTTTAAAAGCTCGGCCTATCCCGTTTCACGCCGAGCAGCAGACTCGACCATAAGCAAGATACGCTGCATACGAACATCGTAGAGTGCGTACGCCCTACCGCCATTTAGGGGCATAATCAATCACAAAAGACGCCCACTGTCGCCGGGAAGCGTCAGCGAACATTTTCCACATCTACATCTACATGGATACTCTGAAAATCACGTTTAAGTGATTGCCAGAGGGTTCATCGAAACACTTTCACAATAATTCTGTATTATTCCAATCTCGAACAGCGCGCAGAAAAAACGAACACCTATATCGTTCCGCTCGAGCTCTGATTTCCCTTATTTTATTATGACGATAGTTTCTCCCTATGTAGGTCGGGGTCAACAAAATATTTTCGCAGTCGGAGGAGAAAGTTGGTGATTAAAATTTCATGAGAAGATTCCGCCACAACGAAAAACGCCTTTGTTTTAATGGTGTCCACTCCAAATCCCGTGTCATTTCCGTGACACTCTCTCCACTATTTTGCAATAATACAAAACGTGCTGCCCTTCTTTGACCTTTCGCGATGAACTCCGTCAATCCAATCTGGTAAGGATTCCACACCGCGCAGCAGTACTCCAAAAGAGGACGGACAAGCGTAGTGTAGGCAGTCTCTTTAGTGGAGTTGTTACATTATCTAAATGTCAAATCAAATGGCTCTAAGCACTAAGGAACTTAACATCTGAGGTCATCAGTCCACTAGACTTAGAACTACTTAAACCTACCTAACCTAAGGACATCACACACACATTCATGCCCGAGGCAGGATTCGAACCTGCGACCGTAGTAGCAGCGCGGTTCCAGACTGAAGCGCCTAGAACCGCTCGACCACAAAGACCGGCTTCTAAATGTCCTGCCAATAAAACGCAGTCTTTGGTTTGTCTTCCCCACATGATTTTCTGTGTGTTCTTTCCAATTTAAGTTGTTCTTAATTGTAATTCCTAGGTATTTAGCTGAATTTACGGCCTTTTAGCACTCATGTGGATGACTTCGCACTTTTCATTATTTGGGCTCAGTTTTCGCACCATAGATATATCTTCTCTAAATCATTTGCAATTTATTTTGATCTTCTGATGATTTTACTAGACGATAAACGACAGCATCATCTGCAAAATACCTAAGAAGGCTGCTCAGATTGTCTCTTAAATCGTTTATATATTATTCCTGGGACAATGAATTCACGGTGTTCTTATTTCAATTTCCAGGAGTGTATATGGACTCATATTCGGGAGGACGACGGTTCAAACCCGCGTCCGGCCATTCTGCTTCAGGTTTTCCGTGATTCCCGTAAATCGCTTCTGGCAAATGCCGGGATGGTTCCTTTGAAAGGGCACGGGTGATTTCCTTCCCCATCCTTCCCTAATCCGAGCTTGTGCTCCGTCTCTAATGACCTCACTGTCGACGCTACGTTAAACACTAATCTCCTCTCCTGCCTCCCCATATTCTATAACCAAAGTATAGCATGACAATTGCCAGAACTACAGAAGAAGGACAGACACGTCAATAACCTGATGGAAAGTGCATAATTTTGTGAAAAAAAAATGTATTAAACACGGATCTCCTGCTTTGCAGTCCAACATTGTGACCACACTACCACGACGCCATAGCTGTTCAGTTTTGCTCACATGCTGAGCTTGCACCCTTCACTAATTCTGTTTTGCTTCTTTTTTCGCTGTTCAGTAGACCTTCTTCCTCATTTCATGCTTGATCTGTGCTCAGTTTTTGACGGGCTATCCACTGGACGACTTAACTATTAAATCTGAGGGGGTTGCGATGAGAAGTTTCACTTGTGAACAATTCCCTTGACTATCTCTAAGTGGGCTCCGAATGTCTGCTTGCCGAAGATAGACGCGCACGGCGAGTTCGTTTCCCTCTCACGAGTTTCTGTTACCCGGCAAGTATTGAGCCACCGTCGTACAGTGAAGTAACCGCGCCGACCGTTTAGTGTAGTGACGTTGCCACGCCTGTGCAGATAATAATGTAAGTCCATCTTAGGAAAGATACATTTAATCTCGCCAAACGAAATGAGGGTTACGTAGAACACACACTTCTACGCCATCCCTCTTCTTTGTACCATCTCCTAGGTCTATATTTAAGTACCATGATCTAGCGGAGTCTCGCAAATCAAGAAAAGTAAACTGACAGCTACATTGGCACACAGATAAGGTAATATTGCATCTCTTACAGGTTTTCTGTGACACAGCATCAGTCTTATAGGTATTTAAGTATTACCAGAAATCGAGAAGCCGACGAGTACTTCACAGTACGTAAGCTGTGCTATAATGCTCGGCAACAGCCATTGTAAAATGGTTCAAATGGCTCTGAGCACTATGCGACTTAACTTCTGAGGTCATCAGTCGCCTAGAACTTAGAACTAATTAAACCTAACTAACCTAAGGACATCACACACATCCATGCCCGAGGCAGGATTCGAACCTGCGACCGTAGCGGTCACGCGGTTCCAGACTGAAGCGCCTTTAACCGCACGGCCATACCGGCCGGCAACAGCCATTGTACACTGAGGCGACAAAAGTCATGGGACAGCAATGTGCAGATATCGGTAGCATTGCGTACACAACGTACACTGAAGCGCCAAAGGAACTGGTATAGGCATGTGTATTTAAATACAGAGATACGTAAACGGGCAGATTACGGCACTGCGGTCGGCAACGCCTATATAAGACGAGTGTCTGGCGCAGTTGTTAGGTCAGTTACTGCTGCCACAGTGCAGGTTATCAAGATTTAAGTGAGTTTGAACGTGGCGCTATAGTCGGCGCACAAGCGATGGGACACAGCATCTCCGAGGCAGCGATGACTTGGGAATTTTCCCGTACCACCATTTCACGAGTGTACCGTGAATATCAGGAATCCGGTAAAACATCAAATCTCCGACATCGCTGCAACCGGGATAAGATACTGCAAGAACGGGACCAACGACGACTGAAGGGAATCGTTCAGCGTGACAGAAGTGCAACCCTTCCGCAAATTGCTGCAGATTTCAATGCTGGGCCATCAACAAGTGTCATCGTGCGAATCATTCAATGAAATATCTTCGATATGGGCTTTCGGAGCCGAAGGTCCACACGTGTACCCTTGATGATTGCACGACACAAAGCTTTAAGTCTCTCCTGGACCCGTTAACTCCGACATTGGCCTGTTGATGACTGGAAATATGTTGCCTGGTTAGACGAGTCTCGTTTCAGATTGTATCGAGCACATAAACGTGCATGGGTATGGAGACAACATCATGAATCCATGGACCCTGCATGTCAGCAGAGGACTGTTTAAGCTGGTGGAGGCTCTGTAATGGTGTGAGGTGTGTGCAGTTGGAGTGACATGAGACCCCTGATACATATAGATACGACTCTGACAGTTGACACGTACGTAAGCATCTTGTCTGATCGCCTGCGTCCATTCATGTCCATTGTGCATTCCGACAGACTTCGGCAATCACCGGCCAGGGCGGCCGAGCGGTTCTAGGCGCTACAGTCTCGAACCGCGCGACCGCTACGGTCGCAGGTTCGAATCCTGCCTAGGGCATGGGTGTGTGTGTTGTCCTTAGGTTAGTTAGGTTTAAGTAGTTCTAAGTTCTAGGGGACTGATGACCTTAGAAGTTAAGTCCCATAGTGCTCAGAGCCATTTGAACCATTTTTGAACTTCGGCAATTCCAACAGGACAATGCGACATTCCACAAGTCGACTATTGCCACAGAATGGTTCCAGGAACACTTCTGAGTTTAAACACTCCCGCTGGCCACCAAACTCCCCACAGACACGAACATTATTGGGCGTATCTGTGATGCCTTGCAACGTGCTGTTCAGAAGACATCTCCACCCGCTCGTACTCTTACGAATTTATGGACAGCCCTGCAGGACTCATGATGTCAATTCCCTCCAGCACTACTTCAGACATTAGTCGAGTCCATGCCAAGTGATGTAGCGTCACTTCTGCGTGTTGGCGATGGCCCTTCACGATTTTAGGCAGGTGTACCAGTTCCTTTGCACGGCATTGACGGAGCTGTCATTTGTACTCTGGTGATTTACGTGAAAAGGTTCCCGGCGTGTTTATGGCCGCAAGATGCGATTTAACAGACTTTGAACACGGAACAGTAGTTGCAGCTAGATGCTTGAGACATTCCATTCTGGAATCGTTAGGAAATTCAGCGTCCCGAGATCCACAGTGTCAGGGATGTACCGAGAATACCACATTTGAGGCATTATCTCTCACCACGGACAACGCAGTGGCCGACGGCCTTAACTTAACGACCGACAGCAGCAGCGTTTGCGTAGAGTTGTCAGTACTAACAGAGAAGCAACACCACTTGATATAACTGCAGAAATCAATGTGGAACGTACGACGAACGTATCCTTTAGGACAGTGCTGCGAAATTTGGCTTTAAGGACTATGGCAGCAGACGAGCGACGCGAGTGGCTTTGGTATCAGCATGACATCGCCCGCAGCGTCTCTCCAGGGCTCACGACCATATCGGTTGGACCCTAGACGACTGGAAAACCGTGGCCTGGTCAGATGAGTCCCGATTTCAGTTGGTAAGAGCTGATGGTATGGTTAGTGAAAGGTGCGGATTCCACTAAGCCACGTATCCGGGTTGTCAACAATGCACTGTGCAAGCTGGTGGTGGCTTCACAATGGTGGCGCTGTGTTTACCTGGAATGGACTGGGTCCTCTGGTCCAAATGAACCAATCGTTGACTGGAAATCGTTATGTTAGTCTACTTGGAGCCATTTTCAGCCATTCATGGACTTCACGTTTCCAAACAACGATAGCATTTTTATGGGTGTCAATGCGCCATTTCACTGGACCACTAATGTTCACGACTGGTTTAAACAGCATCCTGGAAAATACGAGCGAAATGATTTGGCCACCCAGATCGCCCGACATGAATCCCATCGAACATTTATGGGAAATAATAGAGACGTCATTTCGTGCACAAAATCCTGACCCGGGAACACTTTCGCAGTTATGGACGGCTATAGAGGCAGCATGGCTCATTTTTTCTGCAGAGGACTTCCAAAGACTTGTTGAGTGAATGCCACGCCGAGCTGCTGCTCTATGCCTGGAAAAAGGAGGTCCGCCACGATATTAGGAGATAATGTGTGTTACATATGAAATTAACTTTTCAGATGGATGATTTGAAAGATAAATGCCTTGTGGTGTTACAAAGTTTGTTGAGATCTGAAGTGTGTTCAAAAAACAAAAGAAACAGGAGGTATGAGACGAACCTGCCTGGCGGGGCGATGGACGCCTGGGTTGACGAAGTGGTCTTTGAAGAGGATGGCGTCTGCGTCCGAGGCTTCAGCTTTGTTGGTGGTGATGGTGCAGCTGCTGACAGGGCAGTGTTGGAACGCGTCGCGACCAGCGCGCAGCGGTGACCACGACCCCAGTCCATTGTACACCAGCACCTGCGACACATAACAGTTGCAGCTCACAGACAACGTCTAGTAGTTACGTTAGTACTCACGTGACAATGTGCGCTACCGAAAATCTTCTAAAAAGCCACGCATAAAAGCAGGTTAGTTCTTTTACCTTAAATATCGTGTATAATGGGCCTTAAGAAGCTTATGGAAGCACCATTTTGATCATGGGTGGTGCATGAGAAACCCCAAACCCTTGGTTTTCGATACCAAAACTGAGCCACGAACTGAAGACGGCTATGCACATAAAATAGTTGAAATTTTTCCAATATATTCCCAAGATCCGGATCTCGAACAACCTTGGCAATTTTCTTGATATCTTTATCCTTTTCCGAGGTACACAGTTTACCCTACTTGCAAATAACCTCGGCAAATGCCTCAAATTTTAAAAGTATATTCTGTAGGCATTCATCTATAAGTGCCATCTTCCCGTTTTGAAAAATGCTGTGATAAGCCAAAACATTATCACCACGTATCTAATAGCTGGTATGTCCGACTATGGCACGGAAAACAGCGGTGACGCATCGTGACATGGAAGCAATGAGGCCTTGGTAGGTCGCTGGAGGGAATTGGTACTACATCTGCACACAAAAGTCACCTAATTCCCATAAATTCTGCGGAGAGTGGCGATGAGCTCTGACGCTACGTTCAATCACATTCCAGACAAGTTCCATCGGATTCAGATCTGGCGAGTTGGGAGGCCAGCACATCGATTGAAATTCGCCACTGTGCTCTTCGAACCACTACGTCACTCTCCTGGCCTTGTGACATGGCGCACTATGTTATTGAAAAACGCCAGTGCCGTCGGGAAACACGATCGTCATGATGGGGTGTACGTGATTTGCAATCAGTGCACGATACTCCTTGGGCATTATGGTGCCTTGCACGATCTCCGCTGGACCCGTGGATGCCGAACTGAATGTTCCCCAGAGCATAGCGGAGCCGCTGCCAGCTCGTCTCCGTCCCGCAGTACAGGTGTCAAGGAGTTGTTCCTCTGGTAGACGACGGATTCGCGTCCTCCCATCGGTATGATGAAGAAGACATAGGGATTCATCAGACCATGATACGCTCTGCCAGTGCACCAACGTCCAGTGCCAATGGCCACGTGCCCATTTCAGTCGTAGTTGCCGATATCGTGATGTTAACATTGGCACATACATGGGTCGTCGGCAGCGGAATCCCATCGTTCGGAGTGTCTGGCGCCCTGTGTATTCAGACTCACTTGTACTCTGCCCAGCATTAACGTCTGATGTTAGTTCCGCCACAGTTCGCCACCTGTCCTGTTTTACCAATCTATCCAGCCTACGACGTCCGACATCTATAATGAGAGGTGGCCGCCCAAACTCACGACGTCTGGACGTGGTTTCACCTTGGTTTCGCAACGTGTTGGAGACGCTCATCACGGCACTCCTCGAACACCCGACCAGTCGTGCAGTTTCCGAAATGTTCGTGCCGAGCCTCCGGGCCATCACAATTTGCCCTTGGTGAAACACAGAGAGATCGCGGGCCTTGTCCATTCTACACACGGACAGCTGTCTCACTGATACTACAAACGCCGTGCGTGTGTCTGACTAGCAGTCATTACTTGACAGGTGACGCTGATATCGCCTGGACGGGTATCTATCGATAGTATGTCGGTGATCATAATGTTCTGGCTGATCAGTGTACTTATCCATTGTCGAGAAACTCCAAAAACGTCGTTTTTGGGTGTCAGAACCGAGCCATTTGTTCTAAAATGGCTACGCACAGCAAATGCCTGTAATGTTTACTATGTATTCCTAAGATTCCAATCTCGAACAGCCTTGAAAATTTTCAAGACACTTTTACCCGTTCCCGAAATACAGAGGTTCAAAGTTTCTCTACTTGATCACGTAAAATACGCACATAATATTCAGTGTGATGCGAAAACGAAGTTTATAAAGTGACGTAGCACTGACAAATATGCTGTAAAGTGTCTCCGTTATCATCAGAAGGTTTCTAGAAACACCAGGTTGTAGTACTGAAGCATATGCAAAATGTTTGTGCATGTAAAATACAGTCTAAGGCTTAAAATTAGTTTTGCATTATTTCAGTTTCACAGAAGTACTCTGTGAAAAGTTTACTGACCCATAAATTTCTTTTCATCTAAGTGACATGCCCTGTTGTAGCAGGGAAAAAAAGGGAACCATCGGCAAAATACTCCTGTTGGAGCACAACGAAGGCTAATATGCTCCTTTTTCAAAAGACTCTGACTCAAAATTGGGGTTCCAGCTGCCTCATTCTACTTTCCTTAGCACCTTTAAAAATATTTGCAAAAATTTTGGCATGTGAACATTTTCGCCCTTCTTTGTGCTGAGGAATAAGGAGATAGTAGCAGTGAGAAAGAGACAGAAAAGTAATAAATACTGGAAGATGGTAGGCAGTGGTTGGGTATAGAAAGAGCGAAGGAGACAATGGCAATGTGTGTGAGAGAGAGGACCATAGTGGCATTGGAACATAGTTGACAGTGACAGGACAGTGCTAGGAAAAGGGTGAAGAAGACAGTGCCAGTGGGAGAGGAATGAAGAGAAGAAGAAAGTGGAAGTGAGTGAGAGCCAGTGATAATGAGAGACAGAGTCTGTGACAATGACAATGTGGAAGAGAGAGACAGTGACAGTGAGAATAGACAGCAGCAGTGGGGAGGAATGAAACAGACAGTAGAGAGTGGCAGTAAGACAGACCAAAAGACAGACTGTGACAGTGAGAGAAGACAGTAGGTGTAGGACAGAACGAAGGAGACAGTGGTTGTGAAACATGAGACACTAACAGAGAGACACAAAGAGACAATGACAAGAGTAGGGCTGAATGGGTAAGTGAGAAGGGCCATGTGGGGTAGGGTGGGTATGAACGACTTGCAGCTATGATCTAGTGGGTATGAGCGAGTTACAGTTAGGGGAGCTTCTGGGTGTGAGAGGTGAATTGCATGTTTCAAAAAAGCGCAAATACCGGGTGACCAAAAGTCAGTATACATTTGAAAACTTAATAAACCACGGAATAATGTAGATAGAGAGCTAAAAATTGACACACATGCTTGGAATGACATGGGGTTTTATTAGAACCACCCCATATTGCTAGACGCGTGAAAGATCTCTTGCGCGAGTCGTTTGGTGACGATCGTGTGCTCAGCCGCCACTTTCGTCATGCTTGGCCTCCCAGGTCCCCATCCCTCAGTCCGTGGGATTATTGGCTTTGGGGTTACCTGAAGTCGCAAGTGTATCGTGATCGACCGACATCTCTAGGGATGCTGAAAGACAACATCCGACGCCAATGCCTCACCATAACTCCTGACATGCTATACAGTGCTGTTCACAACATTATTCCTCGACTACAGCTATTGTTGAGGAATGATGGTGCACATATTGAGCATTTCCTATAAAGAACATCATCTTTGATTTGTCTTACTTTGTTATGCTAATTATTGCTATTCTGATCAGATGAAGCGTCATCTGTTTGACATTTTTTGAACTTTTGTATTTTTTCGGTTCTTTATTAGACAATGACAGTTAACATGTACCTTATATATTGTTCAAAAGAATTAAGGAACATGTCTATCATGCATGTGTGTCAATTTGTACCTCTCTATCTACATTATTCCGTAATTTATACAGTTTTCAAATTTATACTGACTTTTTGATCACCCGGTATGTTCGCATGCCAAAATTTTTAATGGTGCCGAGGAAGGTAGAAAGAGGCAGCTTGTTCCCCATATTTCAGTGAGAGAGTTTTGAAACCGGAGCATGTGCTCCGAAAGAAGCACTTTTCTGCTAGTATAATAATACTCCAGAAAGCCGTAGGACAAATAAGTTCGGTCACACTGAAACATTCCTTTCGTCCGTCGTCTGAAATTTTGTGACATCGCGCAAAATCCACAGGTGCTTGCGGGCAGAATCCATGCACTTTCGTTGTACGGCGCGCCAGACGAATTACACAGTACTCTGCAGATTTAATCCGCAGTGTTTTCTGCCGGACCCGGATTAATTCCCTGCACTGCTATACACATGCAATCAGTTTAAGTAAAGGTCACTGGCCCAACTTTCACCGGGAAGGCAGGTATAAACCTGTCACCAATCTTAGCTCATCAGTTAAAGCACTGTGACTGTCTACGTTCCGAAAGATAAAAGATCCCGCCCACTACACTGGGTATGCACATCGCTAATAGTTCATATGCTGCCTCCAACGGGCTCCTAGCACCTTGTCCTCGTATTCTACGGAACAAAAAACGGGAACGCATTTTAATGGCAATACCGAAAAAGTCATTCAATAAAACCACACTCAGATTTTCAGTGGATCAAGACGTGAATAGTGTCAGTTGTAATTTACAGGTCTTCCACATCATATAATTAATGAGGCTTGGTGCTCAATTTAAAATAATATCATCAATTGCTGACTCTTTGGGTTTGATACATCCATGTACTGGACTATGGTTGTACTTATTATAAAAAAAGTTAGTAACATGTTATCAGTGGGAATTAAGATGGACCCTATGTATTGTTCAAAAGAATTAAGGAACATGTCTATCAACGTCCCGTATGTTAAATCTATTTTGATACAGGCGGTACGTGTGGTCTTATTGCATGGTTTGGGATCTTTCCTTTCAGCGTAAGGAACAACTAAAATCATTCGCCATCTATTGGCTGTGCTAGTGTCAGGCGACCCCTCAGAAGGAAATGAGCTTCGGTGTCCCAGTGTTTCCTAGTGAGGTACACATATGGCAGTTGTCATCTGTGGATGTTGGGAGTGCGACATCTAGTGTAGTGCAAGTTGCAAGGATGGCCTGTCTGATCCAAAAGGATGGACTTTCGGTCGTGTTGCTGCAGAGGCCAATGCCTCTCCATGTGTGATCCATAGATTGTGGACATGCTATAGGGAGACAGGCGTGTTGGACAAGGTCGCTGACGTAGTACAACTCCACGTGAATACTGATATCTGGCCATATCTGCGTTGAGGCGTCGTACAGATACCGCAGGAGCACTGCAAGACGATCTCAGAATGGCACCTGGAACCGCTGTGACCGATCAGGTTGCAAGAAACAGGTTACGAAAAAGGACCTTACGACCCAGACGCCCTGCTTGAGTACTCCGCTTGACAAGACAATATCCTGCAACTCGCTTTCATTTCTGTCGTTCCCATGTCAACTGGCAACTTCGTCATTGGCAAAACGTGTTATTCGTAGACGAGTCCAGATATCCTCTGACGCAAGATGACGGCCGTGTTCGTGTGCGGAGACTCGTGGTGAGCGGTACGTGCCAAATGTTGTTCAGAAAATCGGACAGACTTCCACGCTTCTGTGATGTTATGAGGAAGCTTCAGTGCTGACAGCCATGCGGATCTTGTCGATGTCCACGGTCGCCTTACCGCCAGGCATTACCTCGAACAGATCCTGTTGGACCACGTGGTGGCTGCTGCGTAAGGTGGTGGCCCTGAATTTCTTCAGGACATGTGGTGGGCGTCAGCAGAGATATCTCGCGAAGGCTGGGCACTGAAGTCATAGAATGGCTGGCGGTGAGTCCCGACGAAAACTCCATTTTGCGTATGTGGGACATGCTTGACAGATGTGTTTGTGGTCGCCCTGTTCCACCACATACTCTCCAAGAATTCTCGTGGGCTCTCATTGAAAAATGGTAACGGATACCACAGAATGAACTCTGTGGACATACGGAGAATGCCACGTAGGTGTCAGGCAGTGATAAACGCTCACAGAGGGTATAAACGTTATTGAGGCTCTCAAAGTCCAATGAAAAGCACGCAGGACGACGCGATGGTTGATTGTTTCCACTTTATTTTCGACACCTGTCGGACATTTCAGTTCTTTTTATATAAACGATCGAGGATGTAATGATGTTCTGTTTTGTACTTAATTAGTGAAAGACGATGTCGGATGTTGGTAATTGGGATGACATGTCTGTTGTAACTGCGACCAGGACGTTCGCAGGGTAGCAATGACGGAAAGCGCGGCGGGACCCGTGGAGAGGCCTGCGAACAACACAACGGGAGAGGACGGACACGACCAACGAAGGACAGAACGAATACAACAATATCGAACAACAGAGTCACAAGGAAACAAACACGTCCACTCATACACAGAACAAGGAAGTACTGTCTAACGGGAGGCGAGGTGTCAACCGACGTACGCGTGATTAGACTGGCTGGTTGGCCTTTTTTCTTTCCTTATTGTTATTTCACATATTACATAAGGTGGGCTGGCAGCGGCACAGTTGGTTCAAATTGTTCAAATGGTTCAAATGGCTCTGAGCACTATGGGACTTAACATCTGTGGTCATCAGTCCCCTAGAACTTAGAACTACTTAAACCTAACTAACCTAAGGACATCACACACATCCATGCCCGAGGCAGGATTCGGACCTGCGACCGTAGCGGTCACGCGGTTCCAGACTGAAGCGCCTAGAACCGCACAGCCAGCGGCACACTATGCCGCTCTTCAGCCACAGGTATTACAAGAGAAAAACAATGGAGACACAGAATGAACATAACATAATGGGGGGCAAAAAACAGTAGTCACAGTAACGAAAAAACATGAAGCCGTTCACACGCGAAGAAAACCAAAGGAATTGTTAGCACTGGACACAGACACTGATGATGGGGATAACACATGAACGATGGAGTGTGGGTGGTGAAAACACTAAAGCACAAACATGACGGCACACACACAAAACTGATGGCAATGATCTCTGGCGCACGAATGTCCACTTAACGTGTGCGAGTCCGGGGACCTGCCAAGAGGGGAAAAAGGTGGGGGGGGGGAAGGAGAGGGGAGGGCGGAGATGCCAATGGCAGAGGAAATGGGGGAGGAATGAAGGGATGGGGGGTAGGAGAAGCCTGGGAGGGAGGAGGGCTGAGGAAAGGAGGAGGGAGAGAAGGGAGGGGGAAGGGAGAGAGGGTGCCCTAAGGAAGAAACACAGGAAGTGGGATGGGAGGAGCAAATTTGATAGGAGGGGTAGATGCAGTGGAGGAGGGCATCACCAGGGAGGGGGAGCTGGCGGAAGCTACCTTGTGAGAGGGTAAAGAGAGTGGAGAGATGGAGAGTAGGTGGGACGTGGAAATACAGGCGTGGCTGTGGATGGGGGTGGGAGAGGATGGGAGAAACAAGTGGGTGAGGGGGATCTAGTTTACGGGAAGTTTAGAGGATCTGGTTGGGCTTTTTTTTTTATTGTCATTTTGCACCTCATACAAGGTGGGCAGGCAGTGGTTAATTTTACTCCGCTCTTCAGCCACAAGCAGTACAATAAGTGAAAAAACCAATGAAGACATAAAAGTAACATAATGGTAGGTGAAAAACAGTAGATACAATAATAAAAAAACATGAAGCCATTCACACTCTACGCAAAAACAAGAAAACTGTCGGCTCTGTGCACAAACACTGATGATGTAGACGACACACATGAATGAAGGAGCGTGGGCGACGAAAAACACTGAATCACAAACACAACGGCACACACACAAAAAACTGATGGCGATGATCTCGGGCATGCGAATGTCCACTGAATGTGTGCGAGTCCGGAGACCGGCCAAGAGGGGAAGAAGGGGTGGGGGAGGGAGAGGGGAGAGCAGAGATGCCAATGGCAGAGGAGATGGGGGGAAGAATGAAGGTGTGGGGGGTAGGGGAAGCCCAGGGGAGGAGGGGGGAGGTAGGGAGAAGGGAGGGAAGGGAGAGAGAAGGGAGAGAGGGAAACACAGGGAGTGGGAGGGGAGGAGCAAATTTGATAGGAGGGGTAGATGGTGGAGGGGAGGAGGGCATCATCAGTAAGGGGCAGCTCGAGGAAGCCACCTTGGGAGAGGGTAAGAGGGTGGAGAGATGGAGAGCAGGTGGGACGTGGAAATACAGGCGCGGCAGCAGATGGGGGTGGGAGAGGATGGGAGAGAAAAGCGGGTGAGGGGGATCTAGTTTACGGGAGGTGTAGAGGATCTGGTTGGGCGAGAGGCAGGCGCTTAAGTACGCTATCGGGGGCGCCGCTATTGGTCGCTGCAACCACGTGTTCCGCTGTGGTGCCCTCATAGTAAAAGCGGGCCAGGAGGCGCGCAACGCCACAGCTTACGGCGCGATGCTGCACAGACCTTTATGGGTCTTCGACGTCTATGACGTCTGGCGTGGATTGAAAGTCCGCGGCGCGCGGTACCAGAATGTCACTTAATAGCAGGCAGACTAAAGTTTCCAACTCGTTTGGTAAATTGCCGAATCAGATACTGCCGATTCTACAGGGGACTGGTCAGTCCAGCATTAAAACAGGGGACAGTATTGTAAAAAATCTATGGTTATTTCCTAGGTTACTGATTCATTCTGAGGTTTTTCAAATTTCTCGTGTTAAAATTTTACTGCCGATTCTACAGGGGACTGGTCAGTCCAGCATTAAAACAGGGGACAGTATTGTAAAAAATCTATGGTTATTTCCTAGGTTACTGATTCATTCTGAGGTTTTTCAAATTTCTCGTGTTAAAATTTTACAAATGGTTTATCGATTGGCCTAGGGGCGGCTAGCCAGAATGATTTATAACGTTATTCAGGAAGATCAGTCGTTGCAGCTTTTGCGGGATGAAATTATTGAAGAAATACTTTCTGAGAGAGTGAGAAATGAGCTTACTCACAAATTTTATTTTCGTGTTCAATCGTCCAGTGAGACCTTTGCTAACTATGTTGAAAGTATTAGGATGGTTAAAGTTGGCTAAATGGCTCTGAGCACTATGGGACTCAACTGCTGAGGTCATTAGTCCCCTAGAACTTAGAACTAGTTAAACCTAACTAACCTAAGGACATCACAAACATCCATGCCCGAGGCAGGATTCGAACCTGCGACCGTAGCGGTCTTGCGGTTCCAGACTGCAGCGCCTTTAACCGCACGGCCACTTCGGCCGGCGGTTAAAGTTGCTTTAGGCCTTAATTTCACTGAAGAACAAACTGTTGCTAGTATTTTCGATGAAATGCGACAGGAAGACCACTCGAGAGTTGCATTCTGTGCGAAACCTGTAAGCTTTCGTGATCTCAATCGCATTGCTAACACTATTGAAGGGATCCGTTTTAATGACGAGGAAAGAGATAGTTCAAAAGGTGTTGCTAAAACAAGTGCTGCGACTTTTCAGAGGTTTATTGAGAAATGAATTCCTGTCAGGCAAGCAATTGTTTTCGCTGTGCGCAGCAAGGCCATTTTGCCTGACGCAAGGAGAGACCTGCTCGCCGTCGTGGTGCGCACCGGCGCCGCCGGTGTGTAATAACCTCAGTACTATGTGCCCTGGTTCGTTGTCGCGTGTGTGCGTCTTAATTAATCAAGCGCCTGTGTGTGCACTTTGCGACCCCGGCAGCAGTTTGACTTTAATAAGCTTACCAAGTTTTTTAAGGTACAGAAACGTTTGTAAATTTCCTGAACTAATTCCAGTGAAGAAAAAGTGTCTTTCCGTTAATAGCGAGTCTGTTCCTACTGTGGGTCGAGTGAGGGCTCGCATTAAGATTTATGATTTTTCTTGGACCATTATATTTGGCTTTGTGATAGGTCTGTCTGTTGATCTCATTTTGGGTTGTGATTTTCTCGATAAGGTAAATTGCGTGTTGGGATTTGCGGATAGAACGTTTTGGTTAAAGTTTAGGTCAGATCGGAGGTATCAGTTTGACAATCATTCTAAGGCTGGGCTTAATTATGTACCAACAAGTGAAATGTAGTTTGATGTTGCTCATTTGAAGACGGAAGAGGCTGAACGCTTGGTGAGGGTTTTGGAGGCATTGCCCAATCTTCTCACCGAGCGTTCGGGGGTTATTAATCGTATTAAACATCGAATCCAGTTGACGGTTAATATGCCAGTGCGCCACCAATCTTTGAGATTGTCCCAACCCAAGAAGGAGGAAATCACAAAAATTATAAATAAACTTTTGCAAGAAGGGGTTATCAAGCCATCAACATCTCCATACGCATCAACCATGTTTCTGGTGCCCAACCCTACGAGCGTAGGATAGATGTCGGTTGTTGATTATAGGGCACTAAATCGTAAGGTAATTCTGGACTCAGTGCCCCTACCAGGTTTGCGCAATTGTTTTAAGTGTTTCGCGGGGGCCCGTCTATTTAGTGTGTTATATCTCAACGAGACCTACCATCAGATACCGCTTACTGAAGACTCTAAGCCATTAACAGTCTTCAGCACCGATTACGATTTGTTTGAATTTAGCCATGTCCCATTTGGCTTATCTACTGATGCAGCCGTTTTGTCTAGACTCTTATATTCTGTCATGGGTGTGCTGAAATTTCGTATCGTCTACAACTATTTGGATGACGTGGTTGTGTATAGCTACACATTTTAAGAACATATTGACCATATACGTCAGGCCTTGGAGAGATGGTTCAAATGGTTCAAATGGCTCTGAGCACTATGGGACTCAACTGCTGAGGTCATTAGTCCCCTAGAACTTAGAACTAGTTAAATCTAACTAACCTAAGGACATCACAAACATCCATGCCCGAGGCAGGATTCGAACCTGCGACCGTAGCGGTCTTGCGGTTCCAGACTGCAGCGCCTTTAACCGCACGGCCACTTCGGCCGGCCTTGGAGAGATTTAGGAAAACTGATATTACTATTAAGCCTAGTAAGGTGAATTTGGCATGTTCAGAAATATTGTTCTTGGGACATGTGGTGTCAGCGAGCGGAGAGAAGGTAGACACACAACGTGCCAAGGCCGTCAGGAATTTTCCTCAGCCTAAGAATAAGAAATATATCGCTCGATTTATTGGAGTGATCACCTTTTTCTGTAAGTTCATTTCAGGATTTGCTCAGCTAGTAGTTTCGATTAACATGTTGCGTCGTAATGGCGTGCCGTTTCAATGGACTGACAATCATCAAGCTGGTTTCAATGCCCTGAAGTACACTCTTAGTACAGCACCCGTGTTAGTCATTCCTGATTTTAAGAAAGACTTTATACTTCAAATGGACGCATCCAGCTATGAACTGGGGGACTATCTTGTTGCAGAAGTCCAATGGCGAGTGACGTCCCGTCGCATATGCGTCCAGGGCATTATGTAGTGTGGGGGTCAATTATGCACTCTACGTCTTAGAAGCTCTCGCATTACTGTATGCCTTAGAGAAGTTTACATTTTTTTTAGAACATCAAATCAGGCTCGAGCCTGACAATCAAGCCCTTAGTTGGATGTTGGCTGCACCACGTAAGACTAAAGGCATAGCGCGATGGGCCGCCCATATTTCCGCATTCCGATTCACTGTTAGACATATTCGGGATACGGAGAATCAGCTGGTTATGTTCTTAGTAGAATGATTATTGACAGTGAGCAGGTTACGTAATATATGCAGTGGCCAGCAGAGTGTAACTTGGGTGTACTCAGTGAAATGCCTGAGCTATTCCTGGATTTTGCCGATCAACAGGCAAAGTATCCCAAGCTTAGTAGTATTTTCCAACTGCTTACCCCGGGGGTCGAGTTACCAGGCTATAGATTTATTAAAGAGTTGCTTTCCTACCGCGCCAGCCCGGATGATAAATGGCTCTGAGCACTATGGGACTTAACATCTATGGTCATCAGTCCCCTAGAACTTAGAACTACTTAAACCTAACTAACCTAAGGACATCACACACATCCATGCCCGAGGCAGGATTCGAACCTGCGACCGTAGCGGTCACGCGGTTCCAGACTGAAGTGCCTAGAACCGCACGGCCACACCGGCCGGCAGCCGGGATGATAAATCGAAAATACGTCTACAAGATAATTTAGTGCCTGTCGTTTTCCGCTATTTCCATCTGGTCATTTACGCCTCTGTAAGACTATAGCTAAGGTTCAGGAGCATATAACTTGGCCCACTCTCTGTGCTAACATCCGCAAGTTAGTACTGAAGTGTTAAGAATGTCGGTGTGCGAAGCCCAGTCCGAATACCAGGCGAGGGATGTTGCAGTCTTATCAAGAGGACAAGCCTATGCCGGCCGGTTAGTCCTTAGGTTAGTTAGGTTTAAGTAGTTCTAAGTTCTAGGGGACTGATGACCATAGATGTTAAGTCCCATAGTGCTCAGAGCCATTTGAACCATTTGAACCCTCAACAACATTAAATTGGCTCACAGCCGATAAGCAGCACGGTACAACCGTGGGAGGCGCTCTATCTCTTTTAAAATTGGCGAGTTGGTCCTCGTTAAAAAACTTTAAAAAGTGTAGTAGGGTGGCTGCAGACGAGATTACGGGTAAGATGTTCCTGAGATTTGTTGGGGCATTCGGAATTGCTGAGCTGCCTATCCAGTCTCGTTTGTCGTTGAGAACGTGGCTACAGCGCAGCAAGGTCAGGTTCATGTATGCCAGATCAAGGCTGTGGGGCCCCAGGATGAGGCTTCGAGATCCCCGTCCCCTCTTCTCCATGGCCTTGTTTAAGCGTGGAGGAAGTGCCAGTTTTGTGGAGGTTCGATCTCGATTTGATTTCACGTGTGCTGTAATTCGCCTAAAATGGCAGCGGCCGCTGTGACGGCGCCACCGTGGGTTTTGGCGAGGCTTCTTCAAGCGGTGAGCTTAGGCGCTCGCGTAGAGTCTGCCCGCGAAGCGAAACAGTGTAGTTCTGCCCCATGTCTGTGACTTCTTGTCGGCAGCAGTCAATGTTTATCTGTAGAGTTGCGCGCAGAGTGCGTAAGGAGTGAAGGCGCAGCCGTGATGACGCTGACGTCTGAGGCTGCTAGTTGCAAGGGGCAAACCTCATTCTGACTCAGCTAAGAGCAGCCTATGGATATTGGTGCCCGGCATCACTTGTCAATTACGGGACGCGCGGTGCCTCAGTAGAGCTGAGTCATTGTTGGACGTCGAACATACTTGATTATTTTGGACGAAATGTGACCTGGTACACTCTGCAGTATGGTGGCCGCAGATGAGGGGGTCGTTTGCGGAAACTGCTGACCCAAACCGCTGGATGTATAGTTTTGCAGGCCGCTATTTGGAAACGGAGAGCACCGCTTGTGTTCAGTGCATGAACCGTTTCTTTGAAAACGAACTCTCTGCCTGGGTCACTTTCTCCGCTGGTTATTGCCCTAAAGATTCACCTAAACAAGATGTTTATTTTAATTATCACTTTCTGATGGTCATTTGCTCTCTGTTTAACGTGTAAGTTGAAATTTGATCTTACCACGAACTGTAAGTTGCGGAACTCAAATTTCTTGTTTACCTCATTGTGAACTGTTGTGCGCTGTCACAAGTACGTAAGCTGTTTGCTATAAATCATTTGTCTGCTGTGGTGCAGCAACAGATTTATTAAGTTTACTGTAAAGTTTACCTTAGTTAAATTCGTGAAGTTGAAATTTCCCAGCAGGTCAGCGCTGTTTAAATGTTTTTAAAGAATTCATTACCTAAAATGAAGATCACAGCTTTTAAATTTTACTTGCTGTTTAGTCTTTTAAGGTTCCTTGTCTTAAAGATTTTTTTATTATCTACAGCTAAACTTAAAGGTTTCATTGTTTAATGTCTTGTTGTTCATTTGTTAACTGGAGTCCTTTGAATTTCTCTATCTAAGTTATTTGTGGCCGATTCTGGTTGGCCTCAAGGTTTTCTGTTGAGCATCTTTTACAATGCACCTTCTCTCCGTTTTAGTTGTGACTTAAATGTCCAAGGGACCAGTCAGAGAATCTGTTCCCTGAGTGTCGGAACTGCGGTCATTGTAAGATTAGATTTGAAGTGGTCTTCCTGATACGAAATGCTGAATTTGGTAATGAGATGTTGCCTTCTTGTTCATTGATTCAATAAAGAGACTGTTCAGTTTTGTTACATATTTTCGTGGTCTAGACGCTTACTGCTCAAAGTAAATCCTCACTCCATACCACTTTTATGAAGCACTATGTAAGTTAATGTATGCACTTTACGTGTTGCTGTTCTCCTTTGCTACAGATGGCTCGAAGATGATCTGAATTCTACCGAAATCGATACTGAAAAAAATAATACATAAATAAATATTGTACTGTTGTCTATTAAATGGTGCAATTCCTAACAAACGCAATTTATTTGTTTTAGTTAAACTTTGCCAAGCCTCGTTTGTTAATTGACCACCACCTCCAGCTACGAACTGGATCAGCGATCTGACGTAAGGCTACTGTCTACCGAAGCCGAGCACGCCCACAAAACCGCAACAGAGGCCAAACTGGCCGGAAACGACTCAGTCACAGTTCTGTGCCCATGCACGGGAACGTACACACAAACTGTTTCAGAGCTTTCAGTATTGGTAACCTACTTCGTGGATCACTCACTCGTGATTCCACATAAGCAGCAACTAAAACACCACCTTCAGTCTACAGGTATCATGTACCGCGTTCTCTACTCTCCTCGAAGACTGATGATCGACTCCCCGATTTTTCTCGACTTAGAAAGTTTCAAATTATTCCACGAAATTATTTAACATTGAACCCTTTTAGCCAGTCTGCCTCAGTAACAGAATTAAGACATTACTACTGGCAGCTTCGTGCTCGTGCATTTTCTGTAAGGTGCTGCTTCCTGCCAAGACCCTCAGAAGTTTTTTTCCAGTGGATGTTCACCGGGCAACGTGTGAAATCCCAAGCCCTTAATCCAGCCTACTTGACTTCGACCCAGGCCATTTAGAAGGTTTATGGAAATATTGGCCCATCATCTCCAGGCTGAACAAAACTCACCGTCCCCCAGATAACGGTTTAGTGCCCACAACAGCGAACAGGACGAGTACACAGATGTGCCCAGGAAATGATATGTTACGTCACGACTAAATACAGTCATATTATTGTTGAGAATATTAATACTAAGCAAAGGATCCGACTACTCCCAAGGGACTTCCAGATGAAGCTGGAGGAAAGGACTGGTGGTGTGCTCTAGTAGATGCGGCGGTGGTGTTGAAATAATCATCTAATCATAGCAGCACCAAAAACTATCTACATGCTACCCAGAGGCCCCAGAGGCGTACTGTGTCAGGCTAGAAACTCCACGATTGAAATTAATAACGCCTCCATATCGCGCAGTGATATCTGTAGGTATATGAGAGTCCAGTTGGATCAAAGAAGGGATTTTATGACACGCACTAAGCTATCCGCAGGAAAAGCAGTGAAAATTATGCTCAAGTTTGTAAGAGCCGGGCCAGCCGCGTTGGTCTCGCGGTTCTCGTCGCTCAGTCCGGAACCGCGCGACCGCGACGGTCGTAGGTTCGAATCCTGCCTCGGGCATGGATGTGTGTGATGTCCTTAGGTTAGTTAGGTTTAAGTAGTTCTAAGTTCTAGGGGACTGATGACCACAGATGTTAAGTCCCATAGTGCTCAGAGCCATTTGAACCATTTGTAAGTGCCGGTACCATGAATTTCAAGCATGGCGTTTGGGCGTACGACACCGCTATCTTCACTGACATAGTTGGCTTCGCAGCCAGTTACGGGCTCATTGGCTGCTATTCAGAAATGCAGAACCATCCTTAGACGAGGGCAGAGGAGCGAACTCCTCAGGCTTACTGGGGCCTTCGGTACACGCCTGTCGATAATGTACTGGTAATACTGGTGATCTGCCCCATCGACATTCAAGTACGATAGAGAGCAGCATGCTACTGCTTCAGTAAGGGGTGACTCGACCGAGGGCATGTTATTACATGCGTGAATATCAATAACAAAATCGCCGGCTCTTGACAACACACCGAGCGAGGTGGCGCAGTGGCTAGCACACTAGACTCGCATTCGGTAGGATGACGGTTCAATCCCGCTTCCGGTCATCCTGATTTAGGTTTTCCGTGATTTCCCTAAATCTCTCCAGGTAAATGCCGGGATGGTTCCTTTGAAAGGGCACGGCCGACTTTCTTCCCCGTCCTTCCCTAATCAGGTGAGACCGATAACCTCGCTGTTTGTTCTCCTCCCCCAAAAAATCCAACCCCAACCAATACATGTTCCGTGGAACCGGATCCTGCACCGGATCTTGACAACAGATGAATGGCAGTGTGACTGGAACGATATGACTACCGATAGGTGTGTGCATAGCTTTTCCCCCAAGTGTCAAAGACAGACTACGATCGCGCCTGATGTCCAAACTAAGGGAATAGTGCACTTCATTACTGGACGTGGTCCTAACACCGTCCGCCAGCACAGAATAGGAGGATGAGCAACAGCGCTCTGCGATTGTGGAGAAACAGGTACATCTGAACTTGTGGTGCTTCACTGTAATTTAACCAAATAGAAAGGGGGGACGGAACGCGTAATAGGATACCGAAGGATGGACGTTACTAAGTCTCTATATAGAATGGGCCAAGATCAGCGATGGTTGGTGCGTAGTTTTACAAGAAAAACAGGAGCAGAAGAACCACGTCAAGAAGGGAGTACTGAGGAGGAAAACTCAGCTGGCATTGTAAGTCCGGATAGAGATGATGACGAGTGGGAGTGGGATGTTGAGTATCCCACAAGAATTTAACCTTTTCAGCCAATCGGCCTCAGCAGCAGAATGCATGATGGCTGCAAAGGTCGTCAAGTAGCCAAACATAACCATTTCTCGTCAATGATCGATTCAGTTGGACCAGAGGATCTAGTCCACTCCACGACCCACACCATTACGGAGACACCAACAGCTACTGGCAAGGTTATGAAACATAGTGTCGAAAGAAAAATTTGAAATCGTTAACTGCAGGGTACGTAACTATTGTCTGCATTCGATGTGTACAGAATACAAGACGTGATTTCTCTCGTGACCATGAATTTTGGGAAGTCAGTCTGAAGGGAGTTCCTCAGCGTCAGAGATGATTTCAGGCAGGGTAAACTTTAACCTCCTGCCGACAACGGAATTGTTATAAACGTATCACCCCTCGGAATGAACAAGGAAACTGCCACAACCTTTTCAAATAAACTATCACGCCATTTGCCTTAAGCAATTTCGGGAAACCACGGCAAACCTAAATCTGTATGTCACATACAAGCCTAAAGGGTATTATACAATATTTTTAAAATTTTATCCATTTTTCTTTCATATTTTCGTCCTTAGAGCTCAGTATTTGATGTAGATTGCTCAGATAATCTTAAGTTTGCTTCCTGACACTCTTGATAACCGAAAACGTTCCCCTAACTTTCTTAACATTGCTTATAACATCTGAAGCCACTGATACTGCAAAAGCCTAGTGATCACTGATTCTCTCCATTACGTTAACTGATTTGAACAAATCGTGTCTTTTAGGTAATAGGAGGTCTAAGACGTCTCCCTTACGAGTCGGTTGTCTAACTACGCGAATTACTTGTCAAGAAAAACGTTCGGATTAATTTCGTACGAACCCCTGTCTCTGGCACAAGTTTTAATTTGTTTAGTCTACAGATTGTGTTAGTATAGATTCAATAGTACGAAATCATGAAATTCAGAAATTGGAGTTATTCGTAGCTAGTGGCGAGGTTATATGACATGGTGTCGAAGGAAAAATTTGAAGTCATTCGCTGCAGGATACGTAACTATTGTCTGCATTCGATGTGTACAGAGTGCACGATATAATTTCATTCGTGTCCATAAATTTTGGGAAGTCAGTCTCAAGTGAATTCCTCAACGTCAGAGATGATGTCAGCCAGCGTTTCACTTTCATCAGACGCTGCGTTTGCAAGGCTCCAAAGTAGCTTCTCATTTGCTATTAAAAAGAGTGCGTAGATGGACAAGCAGATGGACAGACAGATAAACAGAGCAAGTTCTCTCACATTCATTTACTGCGTGCAGCAGGATCACACTACTCACTCGAGGTGGTCCTAGTGAGGCTTTTTTCCTCTACTTGCAACCAAACATAATACTTCGCGTCTGAAATCAAATGACTGTGAGGAACACATGTTATACAATGAGGTGAAAAAAGTCTTGAGATGCCTCCTTATATCGTGTCGGACCTCCTTTTGCCCGGGTTAGTGCAGCAACTCGACATGGCATGGACTCAGTAAGTCGTTGTACGTCCCCCGCAGAAAAAATTAGCCATGCTGCCTCTACAGTCATCCATAATTGCAAAAGTGTAGCCAGTGCAGAATTTTGTGCACAACTGTCTCGGTTATGTCCCATCAATCTTCGATGAGATTCATGTCAGACGATCTGATTGGTCAAATCATTCGCTCGAACTGTCCAGAATGTTCTTCAAACCAATTGCGGACAACTGTGGTCCGGTGACATGCTGCATTGTCATCCACAAAATTCCCATCGTTATTTGGGAACATGAAGTCCATGAATGGCTGAATATGGTCTCCACGTAGCCAAACATAACCATTTCCAGTCAACGATCGATTAGTTGGATCGGAGGATCCAGTCCATTCCATGTAAAGAAAGCCCACGCCATTACGGAGCCACCACCGGCTTGCACAATGTGTTGTTGACAACCTGGGTATATGGCTTCGTGGGGTCTGCGCCACACTCGAACACTACCATTAGCTCTTACCAACTGAAATCAGGACTCATCTGATCAGGTCACGGTTTTCCAGTCGTCTAGAATCCACCCGATATGGTCACGAGCACAGGAAAGGCGCTGCAGCCGATGTGGTGCTGTTAGGAAAGGTTCAAATGGTACAAATGGCTCTGAGCACTATGGGACTTGACATCTGAGGTCAGCAGTCCCCTAGAACTTAGAACTACTTAAACCTAACTAACCTAAGGACATCACACACATCCATGCCCGAGGCAGGATTCGAATCTGAGACAGTAGCGGTCGCGCGGTTCCAGACTGAAGCGCCTAGAACCGCTCGGCCAGCAATGGCCGACTGTTAGGAAAGGCACTCGTGTCGGTTGTCTGCTGCCATAGCCCGTTAACGCCAAATTTCGCAGCACTGTCCTAACGGATACGTTAGTCGTACGCCCAGACCGATTTCTGCTGGTATTTCACGCAGTGTTGCTCGTCTGTTAGCACTGCCAACTCCACGCAAACGGCGCTGCTCGTTAAGTGAAGGCCGTCGGCCACTATGTTGTAAGGGGTGACAGATTAAGCCTGAAATGTGGTCTTCTTGGCACTCTCTTGACACTGCACATCTCAGAATACTGAATTGTCTAAGATTTCCGAAATAGAATGTCCCATACCCATAGCTCCCAGTTACCGTTCCGCGTTCAGAGCCTGTTGATTTCCGTCGTGCGGCCATAATCACGTCGGGCACCTTTTCACATGAATCACCAGAGTACAAATGACAGCTCCGTCAATGGTTCAAAATGGTTCAAATGGCTCTGAGCACTATGGGACTCAACAACTGAGGTCATCAGTCCCCTAGAACGTAGATCTACTTAAACCTAACTAACCTAAGGACATCACACACATCCATGCCCGAGGCAGGATTCGAACCTGCGACCGTAGCGGTCGCGCGGTTCCAGACTGAAGCGCCTAGAACCGCTCGGCCACACCGGCCGGCGCTCCGTCAATGCACTGCCCTTTTATACCTTGTATACGCGATACCACCTCCACCTGTGTATATGCATATCGCTGTCCCACGATCTCTGTCACGTCAGTATACGTACACAAAAAAGTTTTAATACCACACGAATTCTTTTATTTAGGTAATTTTCTGTAGAATTTTTTCCTTACTTAAATTACAATTGATTGTGGAGCGTAAAAATAAACTTTAACCAATCCAAAAATCTTCTCATTAACCGTACGTATTTTGGAACTTGTGGACTGACTTTCTAATGATATTTAATGCTATGTTGCCATGTACGAAAATTGAAACCAAAACAACATTGACACGTATCATTGAACTAATCGGGTAAGAAAACTTTATTCGAGCTGGTAGTTTACAATATGAATGGGCGTACATGAAGAATAATATAAAGATAGTGATACTTAAACAAACTGAAATAAAAATTTCACTGTTGATTTCTAATGTAACATTATTATGAGCAATTTTCACACAAAGCTACTAATGATATACTTTTACTTATCGTTCCATAATTAGTTAGAAGCCAGAGTAGTTCATCTTTACACTGATATGGTTGACACATAATTACAGCTCGCTTTTATACACATTGTTACGCCACAGCTAATTTTCTTGGCACGGCTGGGTAAAATTGAGTCACCGCCCACAGCTGATGCAAGAGGCCGTGGAAGCAAGTCAGTTTAGGCTGGCAAGGCGAAGTTACAACAGAGGCTACCTGGTGATATGGCAAGCATTGTCTCAGAGGCGTTGAGGTGGTTACAACATGCTACGGACAAGCAAGGGACCAGAGGCGTTATAGCATTGGTGGAGTAGAAAGACAGCTGCAGCGTGGGTGACTTCACGCCCGCGCCGTTGTTCTCTTCTTCTTACATGACGGAAACCGATCCTTTAGCAAAACAGACACGGGCCGAGCCTGTATAAGTATTACCCATTTCTAGACAGAGGGATTGCAGTCTGCCGGCCAGCAGCTACGAGGGGGGACCTACGACGGTCTACAGGTCTACGAGTCTACATGCTTCAACAAGTGTACTCTGCCACTGATAGCTGAAGCTCTACCGTTCGCGCTGAGTCCGATGCTACTGACTTAGCGCCCTCCAACTGGTGGGCTACCTGCAGGCCTATCTCAGCTGCCGACGACCTCGTACCCTGGAGGTCTGCAGTTGGAGCCCTGTGCCTTGCAGTCGCTCAGCCGCCATCGCCCCTGCAGACAAACTCATTGGTGGACCGCTCTGCTCGCGTGGCCAGAGACACCTGCTGCGGGCGTCTCATCCACCTGGCCCACAGCTCGATTCTGCGCCTCGTCCTGAGCAACCAGGATGCCTCGAGCCTACACTGTTGGCTGACGCCTGCTGCTGCAGTCAGTAACCCTGCCGACTCGGTGCCATCCTCATCCCACCGGCCGTCCGACGCTTCACGTTGCCTGGCCAGCTGCTGAAGGCGGCACTCTTCCTGACCCTAAACAGCTAACGTCCAGAGGGCACTGACTAGTCTGGCCATCGTCACGATTGTTTTGCTTTGTTGAGCAATAAATGAATGTTTGAACAATGATGTTTCCATGACGATACGTCGAACGGCTACCAGGCACCCAGTCGTCACTCTTGCTGCTACTCTGTCTAGGACTGTGAACTACTGGCCTCCTGACTTCTGTCAATCCAGTTCCGCCACCCACCATAGAGGACTGTCACCTCGGCCTCTACGATATCATTTAATATAGGCCCTTTCCTATTATGCCGTTGTGGCAACACCAGTTCTCGTCATATCACTGAAGTTAGGCACTGTCGGGCTCGGATGGTTCAATGGCCGGGTCTGGCGAGCACTGTTGGCAAGCAGGCTACACTCCACTCGTTTGAGGCCAATTGAGGAGCTACTGGACTGAGAAGTAGCCTCTTCGGTCACGGGAGAACAGTGTGGTGACCACATGCCCCTCTGTACCCACAACCAGAGGTGCCTACAGGCTGAAGATGACAAGCCGGTCGGTTCAGTACCGTTGGGCCTTATGTAGCCTATTCAGATGGAGTTTCCTATTATGAAAACGATAAATAAAAATATGCTTGTACTTTACAGGGGTGTTGTGGAAAGTAGAATCATTAAACTAGATAATAATTAAAATGAAATGTTGTGAATAACCACACACTGGCACCACTTCAGCTTCACTTTGAGAGAAGTTGTCACAGGATCTTGTTGTGACACCAAGAACACTGTGGGAATACGAATGTTTTTGGGAAGGGTCTTCCTTTAGCAAAACGCAGTTTTGTTTTTTAACCCAAACATGTTTCACTACAGTTGCAGCATCTTCAGTGGGCTTTTATTTTTCATCTGTTAAAGATAAAGAATGTTCTTTACTGTTTGTATACGTGCAACTATTAGTTCTTAAATCGTAATTACAGATATTTGAAAAAAAACACATAAGTTATGAATTCATGCCTTTTTACCACATGGTGTAGTTTTCCTGATGAGTTGTGTTTCTACAGTGACTGTTTTGTTCCACAGTTTCTCATCTACAACCACTTACACCTTAAAGTAGATAAACTGTTTAAGCCAAAATTACGATTTGAAAATTGTTAGCCGGCCGCGGTGGCCGAGCGGTTCTAGGCGCTTCAGCTACGGTCGCAGGTTCGAATCCTGCCTCGGGCATGGATGTGTGTCATGTCCTTAGGTTAGTTAGCTTTAAGTAGCTCTAAGTTCTACGGGACTGATGACCTCAGAGCCATTTGAAAATTGTTATTTCTATCCATAAAATTAATTATATATATATGTATATATATATATGTATATGTGTGTGCGTGTGTTTCTACTTTCATAATGTTTCATTTACTTTTTTTAAAATATTATGTAAATAGACACACACACACACACACATAGAATTAATTAATTTCAGGCATAGAAATAGCACCGACAATGTATAAATAGCCCAGACAACAAATGTGTCGGTATCACACACGATTTAGTCACTCTGCCTGCAGCTGTCGTTGGCCATGCGACTTCTCAAACTCGATGCACAGTTTGCAGGAGGCATACCGAAACGTGCAGCATATCGAAGCTGCCTATGCCCACACGATATTGACGCCGGCTCTCTCCCGCCTCGCCATCATCGTGAGAACACGTTCTTCATTCTCGACCGCTTCAGCAGCCAATTGACTCGGAAGTCAATACTTCGCCGCCTCCTTCTTCTTTCCAAACGTCTGCGCGTTCAGCCCTCTTGTTTCTTGCAACAAACGACTTGATAATCCGAATCTATGGATGTCATACCTGCACGCTGGACCTGGGTTTTGATCACATTTTCGCCTGGGCATTCATAGCTGGTTATGTTAGTGAGCCAGTACTCAGTGCAGTCTTCCTTCGAAACTTCCGTTTGGTACCTGATCGGTACGTGGTGTTTTGACTCGTGCCGCTAGCGGCCGCACTGTCACCGGTGACTTGGGCCACGCCCCCTCGACTTTACGCAACAGCTTCCGCCGCTCACCAGAATGCCCACCGGCTAGCGGTACCTTCAGGACTGCCTTCACAACACTGGTCACATTCAGAAACTACAACAGCTCTGTTTCGACTCGCATGCAACGAACATCCTTATGCAACACGAAAAATATGCCATTCAGCTCAAAATTAGCGAAGCTGAGGAGGAACACCATGTGGCACCGTCTTGACCAGCTTCGCAGACTGCCTCCACCCGATTCTGACGTACCCTCCGTCTCTCTGCACGACCGAACTCTGAAGCTCTTTAGCCATCTGTGGATCACTTACAACAACGTCACCATCTGCGGATACTAAGGGCAGTATCATGGTTTTTGCTCGTGCTCCCTCTGACGTGTCTTCACGCTATTCTCAAAGACTGCTTTGTGTAGTGCCTTGTTAAGAACAGAATGGTTCATAAGATCATCACTACGCCCAGCCCCCCAGTGCGTCACAGACCGTGCAGACTACCACCGGATCTACCCACGGTCGCTAAGATAGCGGTAGATGAACGCCTACAGGCTGACATCACACGACAGTTCGTGGGCTTCACCTGTCAAATTAGTTCCCAAAACACGGATGTGTCCGATTGTGTGATGCTCGTACTATACTGAACAGCTACCCAGTCCCGAAAATTCAGAATTTCATTCATCATCTGGTGAATGCATCTGTGTTTTGTGTCACTGAGTACAAGAAAGCATACCTGTAAATCCCTATGTTCCCTGACGATATCCACAAAATGATTATCATCACGTGTTTGGGATTCCCATTACACGCGTCTCATACAAGTTTTCGATGCGCTCTGACAACGGACTTCACGGCAACGAGAATTGATACTGCCGGAGCCGGCACCTCGAAGATTCATGCGGGCGCCGGGAGCGCTGTTTTGAACATGCCACCAATGAAGGCCGCCGGCTAATGAAGACCACCAGGATGGTGTTATAAGTGGCGGACACCCGGGCACCAATCTCCTAGCCGACATTACTTCCATGTCGCTAGCTGGTGCAAAAGTTTACACCGAGTTGTTGATTGCTAGCTCTACCGGCAAACATATAGTGTACATAGACACACGCCAGGGTCTGGCCTCTGGTTATAGCTAGCCATGGCTGCTACAAGCTGTCAACAGTGTAACCGTTCTTTCACAGAGGTCGAGTAAAACAGAATTATTTAAAATGCATTTGTGTCAACTAATCTTTTGCTTGCCTGTCCAGATTCCTACGGCGACAGACCGCTTTGGTCGCTTGCCACCCATTTATCATTAGCAACGAGGACGTAGTATTAGGATCCTCGGAACACAACGACTACCCACTCGCATCATAAAGTCACCGACGAGCCTTGAATCTAAGTCGACACATCGTTTTACTTCCTCTATCGTCTATTTTTTCATCACCTTCTGGATATTTTTGTCACGCTTTTATCGTTTGCGCCGGTAGATATTTCTGTTCCAGATCCGTGCTTGCAATTTTTCAGTCAATTTACTTGTTTGTGCTGCTACATATTGATTTAGCTTCAGTATTTTTTGCTTTGCCACGGCTACCCCACCGCCCAAAGCATGCCTGCCTCGCACTTAGCGGCGCCACAATTGCAAGCGCTTTCGGCACCCACTCCAGTTACGGACGCAGCAAATGACGCAGGTTATTGAGATGATGATGGCAGCCAATGGAAATCACAATGAGACTCCACCAACTAAAGTAGCGCCGCAACTCATGCAGCGATCATCAGTGATTCCGTTTCGCCCATTTGAAGAGGACTAAGAGGACTGAGTTGAGTACTTGGCCCAGTCTGACACCCATCTATCTGCGCACTAATACCAGATACTGTTAAACAATCTTTTTTCTTATCAACGGCCGGTGTGCCAGTGAACAGAACGTGCTGCAAATGATTCCCCACTTCGCGGCCAGATCTTCTGACCTATGAAGAATTAATTCACTCTTTGAATACATACTGTGACGAGAACGTCCATGTGGAGGCTGCCATGTTTAAATTTTTCAGAGTAAAGAAGTACTCAGGACAAACTTATAGACAGTGGGTGACAGACCTGTAAGGGCTTACTAGGCAGTGTAAGTTTAAATGTGAGGGTGGCAAGTATTACAGTGATCTTATGACATGCGACGCCATTACTGAGAAAATGACTATAACAGAATAAGGGAACAGATTCTCAAGTATCCAGACTCTTCCTTGCAGCAAGTTTTCCAAATTATTGACGATCGAGGCTCTTTTCATAGTGCCGTAGATAGTTTTCAATCAACAATTCTGTTGTGGCGCCTAGCTATAGCATTGCGCGACCGCGTAAACAGATCGCTTCCAAGTCACACAACGGCCCACTCGGGCTCAGCATAGCCAACCATGAAGCCTTGCCCGCGCTGATTCTCAGCGCATAAACGTCGCTTATGTCCGTCACGAAACGCAACTTGTTTTTCATGTGGCAAGAACAGATATGTTCGAGCGAAATGCTTACGAAAAGAGAAGACTCCCTCTAGTGGTACACGCCCACAGAAATCAATCTTTGCTGTAGATGTTGTGTATTCTGAACGAAACTGACCTTGTAGTGTGGAACAGAAGTGTGGTGGTTCGCAATTCAAGAAATCAGTAGCTTCTTCTTCGGTGCAATGCCACTCTAAAAAACTCTATGTAGACCTTGTGATACCTGGCCAAACTATTCATTTGCAGTTAGATACGCGTGCCTCAGTTTCCTTGCTCAGTCGCAACACTAATGATCTTTTTGGCAAGCCCAAACTGGAGAAATCGCACACTACGCTTAGAGCACACAACAGACAAGACATTCAAGTGCTCCGTTCTTGCAGCCTTCCTGCTGAATATCAGGGCTTGCAGAAAACTGTTACATTTCAGGTTTTGCGTTTAGCGAACAGTGCAAATATATTTGGTCACGATTTGTTTGATTCTACATTTACATCTACATCCATACTCCGCAAGCCACCTGACGGTGTGTGGCGGAGGGTACCTTGAGTACCTCTATCGATTCTCCCTTCTATTCCAGTCTCGTATTGTTCGTGGAAAGAAGGATTGTCGGTATGCCTCTGTGTGGGCTCTAATCTCTCTGATTTTATCCTCATGGTCTCTTCGCGAGATATACGTAGGAGGGAGCAATATACTGCTTGACTCCTCGATGAAGGTATGTTCTCGAAACTTCAACAAAAGCCTGTACCGAGCTACTGAGCGTCTCTCCTGCAGAGTCTTCCACTGGAGTTTATCTATCATCTCCGTAACGCTTTCGCGATTACTAAATGATCCTGTAACGAAGCGCGCTGCTCTCCGTTGGATCTTCTCTATCTCTTCTATCAACCCTATCTCGTACGGATCCCACACTGCTGAGCAGTATTCAAGCAGTGGGCGAACAAGCGTACTGTAACCTACTTCCTTTGTTTTCGGATTGCATTTCCTTAGGATTCTTCCAATGAGTCTCAGTCTGACATCTGCTTTACCGACGATCAACTTTATATGATCATTCCATTTTAAATCACTCCTAATGCATACTGCCAGATAATTTATGGAATTAACTGCTTCCAGTTGCTGACCTGCTATATTGTATTTAAATGATAAGGGATCTTTCTTTCTGTGTATTCGCAGCACATTCGTGTCGGTTGCCTGTGGTAGACGATGTGTTGTCAGTTACTCCTTTTGATTCACGGATGGCGCCACCACACGTCGCTCCTTTTGCTGCACCATCCACTGCGGCCGGCGCCCACTCCACCCACTCCATCACACTAATGACCCAGTTTTTTCAGATCATACAGCGGTCGGAAGCGCTGGGAACGCGGCATCGTCGTAAAGTTGCTTGACAATTGCACGATTTTGATACGAGGTCCAGGTGGATTGCAGCTTCGCCACCTGAACCAACTTCGCACCTGCAGATTCGTGATCCTGCCCCTGACTCTTTGTTCCCAGATTCATTGCCTGCCCGGATGATGCAGCCTGCACCCCCCTGCGGCTACCTGTGGTCCTGCGTCACCAACACCTAGCCCTGATCTGATGGACCTGGACCCGACACCTCATCTGTCACCAAGCAGGCAGCTGGCAGCAGGCTTCCCCTCCATTCCGCGGCCGGCCACCGCTCTGAGCACTATGGGACTTAACATCTGAGGTCATCAGTCCCCTAGAACTTAGAACTGCTTAAACCTAACTAACCTAAGGACATCACACACATCGATGCCCGAGGCAGGATTCGAACCTGCGTCCGTAGCAGTCACGCGGTTCCGGACTGAAGCGCCTAGAACCGCACGGCCGATGCCGTTGCAGTTCGACCACTAGAAGACCTCGTACCGTCGCTGGAGGACGCGCCCTCTATCGCATTTCTCGGCTGGCATTCAGGGACGGGGTCAAGGCGAATGCCAGGGAGCGGACAGCAGTTCGGCAAAGCCACAGCGTCGGCTCCTGTCTCTTCATCGGTTCCTGCATCTGTGCCGCTCCAATGCCGTCATTGCGCGGAGTGGCCACGCGCTCGGAGGCGCCGTGTCAATGACTGCGCGGCCACTCCCGTCGGAGATTCGAGTCCTCCCTCGGGCATGGGCGTGTGTTTTGTTCTTAGCATAAGTTAGTTTGGTCCCTTAGAAATTCACACACATTTGAACATTCTGAATATTACAGCATTCGTCACTACACGACGATGGTGATGAGGTTCATGGGGGAGGAATGTAGTGTCGCGACCTATCGATAACGCCGGATCTGGCGCCTCGAAGATTCCTGCAGGTGCCGCGAGCGACGCTTTGAACATTACCATCGATGAAGAACCTCCAGGCCGCCAACAAATGAAGGCCGCCAGAATGGTGTTACAGGCGCCGAGTATCTGGGCACTAGCCTCCTAGTCGAGTCCGCCTGCTTAGCTGCGTGGTAAAGTGCTTGCCTCCCATGCAGCGGGCCCGGGTTCGATTCCCGGTCGCGTTGGAAATTTTCTCCGCTGGCGGACTGGGTGTCGTGTTGTCCTCCTCATCATTTCATCTTCGTCATCGGCGCGCAAGTCACCCAATGTGGCGTGGACTGAAATAAGACTTGCACTTGGCGGCCGAACTTCCCCGGATGGGGCCTCCCGGCCAACAACACCATCCATACACTCATTTCCATTTTCCTCCTAGTCGAAATTACTTACTTGTCGCTAATTGGTGCCGAATGTTCCACTGAGTTGTTGATGTCTAGCTCTACCAGCAGTGTGCATGGATGCATGCCCATGCTGGGCTGCCATAAACTGTCGACAGTGCAGCAGTTTTATCGCAAAAGTTGAGTAAAACATATTTATTTTAATTGCACTTGTGTCAACTGTTCTTTTGCTTGTCTGTCCAGATTTCTATGGCGCCAGATCCCTTTCACCACCTTACAAAAAATGGCTCTGAGCACTATGGGACTTAACATCTGTGGTCATCAGTCCCCTAGAACTTAGAACTACTTAAACCTAACTAACCTAAGGACATCACACACATCCATGCCCGAGGCAGGATTCGAACCTGCGACCGTAGCAGTCGCGCGGTTCCGGACTGAGTGCCTAGAACCGCTAGACTCACCACCTTACACCCATGTGTCATTAGCAATGGGAGATACGATACTGCGTGAAGAGTTTGACAGAGGACTGAAAGACCTGAGTCGAAACAAGGCCCCGGGAGTACACAACATTCCATTAGAGCTACTGACGGCCTTGGGAGAGCCAGTCCTGACAAAACTCTACCATCTGGTGAGCGAGATGTATGAGACAGGCGAAATACCCTCAGACTTCAAGAAGAATATAATAATTCGAATCCCAAAGAAAGCAGGTGTTGACAGATGTGAAAATTACCGAACTATCAGTTTAATAAGTCACGGCTGCAAAATACTAACGCGAATTCTTTACAGACGAATGGAAAAACTGGTAGAATCCGACCTCGGCGAAGATCAGTTTGGATTCCGCAGAAATTTTGGAACACGTGACGCAATACTGACCTTACGACTTATCTTAGAAGCTAGATTAAGGAAAGGCAAACCTACATTTCTGGCATTTGTAGACTTAGTGAAAGCTTTTGACAATGTTGACTGGAATACTCTCTTTCAAATTCTAAAGGTGGCAGGGGTCAAATACAGGGAGCGAAAAGCTATTTACAATTTGTACAGAAAGCAGATGGCAGTTATAAGAATCGAGGGGCATGAAAGGGAAGGAGCGGTTGGGAAGGGAGTGACACAGGGTTGTAGCCTCGAGGGGCATGAAAGGGAAGCAGCGGTTGGGAAGGGAGTGAGACAGGGTTGTAGCCTGTCCCCGATGTTATTCAATCTGTATATTGAGCAAGCAGTAAAGGAAACAAAAGAAAAATTCGGAGTAGGTATTAAAGTCCATGGAGAAGAAATAAAAACGTTGAGGTTCGCCGATGACATTGTAATTCTGTCAGAGGCAGCAAAGGACTTGGAAGAGCTGTTGAACGGGATGGGCAGTGTCTTGAAAGGAGGATATAAGATGAACATCAACAAAAGCAAAACGAGGATAATGGAATTTAGTCGAATTAAGTCGGGTGATGCTGAGGGAATTAGATTAGGAAATGAGACACTTAAAGTAGTAAAGGAGTTTTGCTATTTGGGGAGCAAAATAACTGATGATGGTCGAAGTAGAGAGGATATCAAATGTAGACTGTCAATGGCAAGGAAAGCGTTTCTGAAGAAGAGAAATTTGGTAACATCGGGTATAGATTAAGCGTGAGGAAGTCGTTTCTGAAAGTATTTGTATGGAGAGTAGCCATGTATGGAAGTGAAACATGGACGATAAATAGTTTGGACAAGAAGAGAATAGAAGCTTTCGAAATGTGGTGCTACAGAAGAATGCTGAAAATTAGATGGGTTGATGACATAACTAATGAGGAGGTATTGAATAAAATTGGGGAGAAGAGTAGTTGGTGGCACAACTTGACAAGAAGAAGGGACCGTTTGGTAGGACATGTTCTGAGGAATCAAGGGATCACAAATTTAGCATTGGAGGGCAGCGTGGAGGGTAAAAATCATAGAGGGAGACCAAGAGATGAATACACTAAGCAGATTCAGAAGGATGTAGGTTGCAGTAAGTACTGGAAGATGAAGATGCTTGCACAGGATAGAGTAGCTTGGAGGGCTGCATCAAATCAGTCTCAGGACTGAAGACAACAACAACAACAACAACAACAACAAGGAGGACGTAAAATTAGTCTCCCCAGAACATAACAGCTGCTGACTCGCATCATAACAATTGTCTTTGGCCACGTAGTAAACGCCTCTGGCGTTCACCCTACGCCACAGAGCACTGAAATCATTCAGCAACTGCCGTCACTGCAGAATTACCAGAAAGTATGCTGGTCTTTAGCCGTGGTAAATTTTTATCCAAAGTACCGTCAACAGGCAGCTTCTCTTCAGGTGCCACCCACTCAAGTCCTCATCGGCAAGCCCACTACCGGCAGACGTAAACTCACATGGACGTCAGAGATGCAATCGACTTTAGACAAGTCTGGCACTTATCATAAGTTGCACAGTTCACCACCGACGTCTGTCATACGAAAGGCGTGTAAAACGTAGTGAAAGATAACCTCTCATGCATCAACACCGTGTCATCCCACTTCGACTATTAAAGTTCGCGGAAGCACAACACCAAGGCCAGCAGTTAGAGGCTTTTCTTCGTGACACCTCCACAAATCTATGGATTGCACTTTGGTCTATTGTTAGCGTGACCAGCCCGATCATCTGTGACGTCTCGCCGAAACGGACGCGCCCTCTTATTCCTCAGTCATTTTTGCAATTTCATCTTCGAACCAGTTACATAATTTGGCAAACTCCGACATATGTCGCCCCCGTTGGCGGACCATTTCATATGGCCTAAGGTGAAGAGGGATTGCAAGCTTTGACCCAGTGCGTGCATTCTGTGCCAAAGGAACAAGTCTCACGTCACACTGAATCGCCCCTGGGCGCTTTTAAGTCCCAAAAGGACGTTTCCAGTATGTGCACGTCGATCTTGTGGGACCACTACCCATCTCCGATGGCTGTCTGTACAGCCTTCCCGTAATCGACAGCGTCACTTGATGGTAGAAGCTGTACTGCTTGAAGATATTACGGCCGAATGCACCGCCCAAGCATTTTTCCGCACCAAGGTTTTGTACTTCGGTTTCCCCACGTCAATAATGACTGACGAAGGTTAGCAGTGTGAATTGGCTCTCTTCCTTGACTTGTGTGACATGTTCAGCACCCGTAGATTTACAGTGACAGAGTATCATCCACAGAACAATGCGCTCATCGAGTGGTGACACTGCACCTTAAAGACATCTCTCATTTACTACGGTGGACTCTGAACAGAGGCGCTGCTGTGGGTACTCCTGGGAGTGTGTATGACCCACAAACGCGACCCTGAAGCTTCGCATGCTGAAATTTTGTACGGCAAAGTGCTCTTCTTGCCTGCTGACTGTGTTCCAACAACCTTCGACTACACCTCCTGACCTGCCCGACCCGGTTTCGTGAGTAAAGCGCCCCATCGCCCTCTTCTGTGAATCTACCCCTCTTACTCACACTGCGCTAAAAGTATTCCTCCGCAAGGGCCTAAAACATTGTCAATTTGTCATGTTACACGACGACACAATCCGACCAGCCTTGCAACCCCTATATTTGGGTCCCTGCAAGGTACTTTGACGGGATGACCATATCTTTGACGTACTGTTGCGAGGGAAAACTATGACAGTGTCTGTCAGTCACCTTAAGCTGGCATGGACTCTGCAAGAAGCTTTATCAGGTGATGATCCCAGAAAATGGTCGGATCACCTGTCACTTCAAGAGATCTGTTAAAGATACTCACAATATTGCCATTCTCACCTCCTGTTCCTATGCTAGCAGTCTCACCGTTACAGCTTCCCGCCTGCCCTCTTCGGATCACGAACCCTCTGGCACCATTCAGCCCCGCTGACCTCTCTACCACCGCTTCGACCCCCGACACGACCACGGAGCTGTGCTTCAGCCGCCCACACCATATGCCGGTGTTTCTTTATGACTATCACCTGCATGACATGCAGAGTACAACATCAAGCGCCCCCCCCCCCCCCCCCCAAGCCCACTTTGCCCGAGATGTTAACACGTCTATATCGCTCCCATATGGCGTCCAGGCATCCTCTATAGCTTCACGTCACCTCATTGCCTTTCGCACAACGCATGTTCCCTCACATAGCTCAGCACTATCGGAGGGGGATTTAGATGGGAACTCCGCGACAGTAAACAAAACCTCTGTGTCGGAATAAACTGACCGCTTATCCGGATACGGGTCGTATTATTGTACTAGGGATATTTGGAAAGTAAGGTCCGATCGGGTGCGAACTGGAAACCACAATGAAAATCCAATGAAGCTTTGCGCAGATGTATTGGGCAGTGTTTCTAGTACGACCGTCGATCGCCTCACGTCACTCTTTTCGGTTCTGAGCGCACAGTGACCACGTAAAGATACCTGGATGAATAATGTATCCCGCCAAGTACGACGGACTGGTGAGAGATTTCGCCTGATGTCATCCCAACTCACGTAACATAACTGTCATGTGTTTTCTTCTTCATGGAAATTCTCGGCCGCACTCTGCAGGACAATGAAGATGCTCCTGCAGCATTTTCGATGGGAAGTGTTTGCTAAATCACCATACAGCCCGAACTTGGCACCTCCTGATTTCATCGCTGGCCACATGAACTGCTGGCTGCGAAGACAACATTTTGGCACAGACAACAAGCCGAAGATCAGCGTAGGGAACTGGCAGAAAGCACAGACGACTGCATTATATGATAAGGGTATTAGAGAGTTGATACAATGCTAGGACAAATGTCTAAGTCGGAGCGCCTATGTAGAGAAGTAGATGGGAGGTGCAGCTAACTGTTGCAAGTAAAACATTTTTTATTTTCACAATGGTTTCCATTTTGTGAGCTATCGGATCTTACTTTCCGAATAACCCTCGGATATCCTACATCCCCTCTGTAACAGAACACTACAAAAGAAGTGCCTGGTATCTGTCAATAGATGACATACTTCTCCCGACATTTTATGTCCTTAAGAAGTAGCAATAAAATGGGAATCAATTAACAGCCTTCAAAATCTCCCCAATTTGCACTGGACTTAAAAAACGGGATATCTGACACAATTAGCGAACATTTCCTGGTGGAAGGGTTTACTGAGCTGAGGATGAACACAATAAAACAGTTGCTAAACACTAAAAATTATATTTGTTTTTGCTAGTTATAGTCTTCAAAAATTTTTGTTACCTTTAATTTTTTGCTAAAAGTCGTTGCATGTTGCAAACTTCAAATTACAATGAAAGCGTAATTCTGCTTTTACCATATCGACACACCTTATTTCTAGCGTTAGGCAATGAATGACTAATGTGACGGAAGACTTTATCCAAATAGGGATTGTTGCATGGAACTGCCATTCCGCTTTTGATAATATTTTATGTTCGGCGCTCCACCTCCGTTTAAAAACTTTTTCCACGAAAACGGGTTTGTTGCTGTAGAAGGTTGTCTTTTTAATTCTTCCAGAGTTTTTTGTAGTATACGGTTTTCCTCATATAAACTATCTTTATCAATGTCTGCACCACCCAGCACCTTTGGTGGTTGTACACGTATTTAGGTAAGATACGCATACGAAACAATGCACAAAATAAAGTCGAAATGCATCTGCGTTCAGCACTGAGCTTCAACTGATTAACTGGTGCGCGGCGTAGGCTTGGGGGCGCGGTCGGCGGCGGCCGAATGCAGAGAAGAAGACCGACAACGATCAGTCGATGTCACGCACGCAGCACGTGCCGGCTGGCAACAGCGCATCAAATGTTTACTGACTTGATTTTGCAAATAAATAAATAAATTAGTAATATAAAAGGAAATCTAAAAACACCAGACCACTCATAGTTTGGTGCTGAATACTGAACACGGGGCTGAAATACCGAACAGTCTGGTAAGAAACCGAACGTCTGGCAACCCAGCTTGGACCAGGGTTGCATGCTGAATGTTACGTGGCGCATGGACAGCTCCGCATTGAGTTCACTTCAGTTCTTAATTTTGTTACGTTTGCACGGCCAGCTAGTCACCATCCGGTTGCGATTGAGTTTGAAGCTTTTATCGTGGTGTCCTTTTTGTGTGAGCAACCTTGTTGGGTTGTATGCAGTCTGTTAGTCGATCGGTTGCCTGTAGCGTATCATTTGACCTGCATTTAGCTTTTCAGCATGCTCAGAGTAGTCATTTATCTATGAATTCGTGAAACGTTTGAGTCATGCAATAAGTCTCTTGTATTTCGAGATCTGTGACCTACACGTTAATGTTAACTGAAGCAGAGCAAGGACAGTAAAGCTTCTCTGTGTAGTAATTATAGAGTCTCTGAATTATAATCTTATTAGCAAGATTAGTGTATGTGTGGATAATTTGGATAATATGGAATTAATTTCATTGCCACTTTTCTGCTGTGAAATTAGAGGTATTGTTTTCTCCTTTTCTCATATCAATGAATATCGGTAAACTGGATGTATGAGGGGCAGTCAAATGAATACCGAACAGCCGCCCCAGTGGGACCGTGTTATGGTTCCATTCAATAGTAATCAACACACGCTTTAAGACATATAAATATACGACATGATCAATTCTTGTTTCGTAGAAAGCGGCCGACAGCTGACGGATACACTACCGCACTCACTCTCGCATTTCCTCGTCCTACTGGACCGACGTCCATGTCTTTATTCAGGTCGCTGAAGCTGTTGAAAATCACACGGTGAAAGATCCGGATTGTACGGAGGATATTGCAATGTTTCCCAACCAAATCGCTAAAGCGTAGCCTTTGTCCGATTGGCACTGTAGGGGCGGCCGTTATCGTGTTACAGGATGATTCCGTACGACAACGTTCCCGGGGATTTTGACTTTATGGTACGTCGCAGCTCTGCAAAGTGTCTTCATAGCGCTGCACACTAATCGTCATTCCACACTCGTGGAATCGACTAGCAGGGGAATCATCTTGTTGCACGATAACGCCTGGTCCCAAACTGCCAATCGGACGAAGGCTTCGCTTCAGCGATTTGTGTTGGGAGAAGCTGCCCGGATGTTTCACCGTGTGATTTTCGCATCTTTGGCGACCTGTAGAAACACATGGCTGGACGTCGGTTTCAGTTGGTCGAAGAAGTGCAAGAGAGAATGCGGTTGTGGATTCCTCAGCTGCCGATCTCGTTCCACGATACACGAACTGACCGTCTCGTCTCCCAGTGGAATAAATGTCTTCATGCGTGTACTGATTACTGTTGAATGGAACCATTCCATTGTCCCGTTTTGGCGTGTGTTCGGTTTTCATTTGACTGCCCGTTATACACAGATGCCGTCCCGATATCTCTGAGGCTACACAGTCCAAATTTCAAAAAGGTAAAAACATTCCACGTGTCGGCATTATGTAACAGCTGATATCCAAATTACCACTTACGCGAAGCAGAGGCAATCGTGTTGCGTACCCAATAACACCCCGTATCATCAAACCAGCTGAGCCCATATGACGCTATGACGACAACGTATGCAGTTTTGCAGTGTTCATTCTCCTCTGAGCCATCACTGACGGATACGTCCATCGTGATGCTGTACACAGATCGGAAATCGTCTGAAAAGACGTCGAGTCACTCCTGTGTAAAGGACTGGCACGTCAACGGAAGCCATAACTGGTCGCCGGTGGTACTCAAGACCGTCGACGTGGATATTTGTCATGTTACAAGCAAGCCCAGTTCTTGACTAATGGATCCTACACGGCCGGGCGAATAGTATGTCTGTCTTCTTGGGCTTTAGTCATGTGCTGACACTGAGTTCTTACACGACGTTGAGTACTGTCCTCTCGAATTTATAGATTCCATATTCACATGACAGTCGCGGGATCCAAACGAACACGATCAGCAATATCGCAGGAATAAAGTGCAGTATCGAGAGGTCACGATACTCCCCCTTTGAGCCGTGTATCGACTCGTACTACACCTTGTGTTTAGATTGCATTGGTTTTCCTTTTCTTCCCCTGACATGTTTGTTTGATATGTTGTCTGTCATTAAGTAGCTGCTTGGTTGTCTTTTTCCCTCTGCTATCGATATCTGCGTTTTTGTTTCCGGGAAACTGCTATGGAGGAAGTGAGATCTTTGACCGGTTGTAACCTCGTGTGGTGGCACGGAAGTAGGGGTGTTGCGCGCGGAGAATGTGGCGGATACGGGAGGACAGTGTGGCTTTCCAGCGCGAAGCAGGCGTGGTCGGTTGTACCAGGCCCCACGTCATGTATGTCGGTTGTGTGTAACGAGCGGGTCGAGTTGACGGAAGAGCTCACCGCGTGTTGGGTGTATTCAGAATCGCCCCACGAGTAGTTGCTGTTCATTTCGTCTTGGTGGGACGTTAACAAGCTTCTTTAAATCCTCCCTTTCAACACTGGAGTTTAAAAGGAGACACCTAACATGAAGGAGCGGTCACTACCCGTCAACGTTGCAGAGAAGACGTGCACTCCGGTGACAGAGCGTGTTGTCGCGTGACCGTCGCGTGTTGGGTACGCTGGCGACGCGTGCGCGGTCGGATGTGTGGATCCTTGCCATCGGAGGTAGTGTACTGCCTGTTCGAGCATGATTGCAAGTTAAGTTCGTGGAAGGTTTAATCGTTAAGTAATAATTTTGAGTAACCAGCGTCTCTTCTGCCTTGTGGCCTCCATCGACCGGGTTTCCTGTCCGTGGCACCGGTGTAATTGAAGACAGTGATCTTTCCTCCTCCTCTCGTTACTGTCCGATGGGGGGTATAGTTTTGGCAGTTTAATTGTTTAGCCATTCTGTCGTGGGTGATGAGTAAAGTCATGCTTCTTGTTGGTTGATCATGTGGTCGCTCATTCAGGACTGTGTGGTGTAATGTTTCCTTGCACGAGGTTAGCTCTAATTCTGTCAGCAAGTTAAGCCATCTTATAACAAGTTTTCGCTGGCTAAAACTCGGTGCAGTGACTAGCCTGAGAGTGGCAATTGTGTTTACAGGCGTATTTAAATTGGTCAGTATTCTGTCTAGCTTCAGCATCCCTGGGTGGGTGATTTGTGACCGCCTTACACGGGTCCGTCATATCTGATATGTTCTAATGATATTCCAGGACACTTTTGTTTAAATTTTTTTTTTTAATTCCTCCAAGTTTGTAAATTCCTTTTATTGCCATTAATCGTGTGTTTGCTGAGACCTATTTAATTTTTTTAATGGCGGTATTGATAGCCTCACTACCTCACCGTAATTTATTAACAAAGTTCTGTATTTACCTTAGTTGCCTGTTTACTAATGTTCTTTAATTTTTTTTAAAACTGTTGTATTTCTATAAATTACTTGGTTGCCGTTAGCGGCGTATTTTAAAAGACTGTTTATTGCCGTACTGCTAGCTTCTGTTTTTCATAAAAAAAAATTTTTATTGTTGTATTGCTATAAATTACTTGATTGCCGTTAGCGGCGTGGTTAAAAGGCCGTTTATTGCCGTACTGCTAGTTCCTGTAAGATACGAATAAAACATTTGCGAAAATCTCAACTCGACAGTAAACTACTAGAAATTTGGCCCCGTTTCCCAACTTGTGGTGTGGCTTGTAATAACCGTAACCACTGCGTGTGTCACGCTGCTGAGTTCCCACACTTCCTAGTAGATATTTTTCCTTCTTACAAGAGGCATAACACGATCTTCTCACAAACAAATGGTGCAAATGGCTCTGAGCACTATGGGACTCAACTGCTGTGGTCATCAGTCCCCTAGAACTTAGAACTAATTAAACGTAACTAACCTAAGGACATCACACACATCCATGCCCGAGGCAGGATTCGAACCTGCGACCGTAGCAGCAGCGCGGCTCCGGACTGGAGCGCCTAGAACCGCACGACCACCGTTCTAACAAACAAATCGGCGCAGAAGGTAGGAAATAACACGGGCTCCAACTGCGTTGTCTAAGTCTGAAAGAGTGTAGTACTGAAGGAATTAATTTTTTCTGATACATTCAAAAGCACTTGCCTCGATTTTAAAAGACTGGTAGAAAAAATAACAGTTCAGTGGAATTATGGAAATAAATAATCAGACATACAAATAAATATACTTTCCGACAGTAATTTCAAATATATGCAGAGTGAATTTATGGAAAACTGACTGAGAATTGAGAACAGTATTATGTGCATCATTTTTGAGGTATCATCTTACTCATATGAGGAATTCATTTGCCCTCTGTAATATGATCTGTCATTTTTTCGTGTTTTCAGATAGACAAACCGATTTTCGTAGTTCACATAATATCTAAGCTTTGTAAATGCTTTACCATTTCTACAAACTTGTTGAATCCGCTTCTGTTCCAGTAATCTCCAAAAAATTAATAGCATTTCTGAAGCTGTAGCTGATTTTAGCGACAGCTTAAGTTGTGGTTATGTCATTCTTTATGAGAAGAGTTTGGTCAACAGGGAGTTTCAGCATTAACTGAAAGACGCTGTTCAAATGTGAGCTGACATTAAGGGTTACATTTTCTGTGGAATGGATCACAATACTGTTGTTAATACAAACGAAGAAGCTAATTTTAAATTTGTTTGTGCAATATGTTGTAAAATATATACTGTTTCCTTGACAACAGTGTGTGTATTTGTGCACTCCTAATTAACCTCAGGTGTTCCATACCACAGCAGTCAGTTTTTGATGGACTGATGAATAAACTGGTCCGTATTTGCTGAATTTTCAAGTTCAAAACTTTGACGTTTTAGATACTGAACTGCAGCAGGAAAGTTTTATTTATTCATCCTCCCAAATAAAATTGTTAAGAATTTGGGCAGGTGGCACGAATGGCCATAGAAAAAGCAACTAATCTTTTGACCCTGTAGTGCACTGTGTTGTTCAGAAAGGTTCGAGGGCATGCTCGAAAGTAATGCCTCAGAATTTTTTATGTGAAAACTCTCGGAGCTTCTTAAATAAAACAATCCTTACATCTTTATTCTTCATCTTTATTTCTCAACAGTTACCCGGACGAGCAACACATCTCTCCCAACGAGAGACCAGTTTGTTGATTCTGTCACTATAGAATGTTTAACGTTGTTCACGCAGCCACCACTTCACCTTCGCTTGCACGGCTTCATCACTATCAAAATGAAGTCCTCGAAGGTGTTCTTTAAGTTTAGCAAACAAATGAAAATCGACTGGGGGCAAGTTGTGAATGTATGGAGGATGATCGGTGACAGTGAACGCAAGGCGTCGGATAGTTGGAGCTGACGAAGCGTTCGTGTGTGTTCTGGCATCTTCAGGCTAAAGGAGATGGTGCTCCATGTGTGGACGAACTCTTCGAATTCAAAACTCGGCTGGATTACGGTGTTTCCCACACACCATCAAAGTTACATTACACACCGTCATCTTACGAGCTACAATGCAGAGTCCTCTAGCGGCAAAGGACTGCAACTCGCGTCAGCGAAACGGGAAAGTTGACCGAGCAATATGCACGATATGTAATACCTAAACGGATACTGATAACTGAATAAAAAAAACGGAGGCGTTACTCTTCAGAACCTGCTCGTAATAATCTGCTACAGGTGGCTATCCTCAAAAGAAATGGATATGGCTCATTAAATAAATCACTTGTGCACTGCTTTTTGCTGGTGCAAATTTTGGAGCTATTGACAAATCAATTTTTGTCTCTCTGTTTTTTGGACATAGAGATCACAAAGTGTCTGGTGCAATTTTATTCCACTTTTTAACATTATTCGTTTTTGTACCTGTATTTTCAACTACACTACTGGCCATTAAAATTGCTATACCACGAAGATGACGTGCTACAGACGCGAAATTTAACCGACAGGTAGAAGATGCTGTGATATGCAAATGACTAGCTTTTCAGAGCATTCGCACAAGGTTGGCGCCGGTGGCGACACCTACAATGTGCCGACATGAGGAAAGTTTCCAACCGATTTCTCATACACAAACAGCATTTGACCGACGTTGCCTGGTGAAACGTTGTTGTGATGCTTCGTGTAAGGAGGAGAAATGCGTACCATCACGTTTCCGACTATGATAAAGGTCGGATTGTAGCCTATCGCGATTGCGGTTTATCGTATCGCGACATTGCTGCTCGCTTTGGTCGAGATCCAATGACTGTTAGCAGAATATGGAATCGGTGGGTTCAGGAGGGTAATACGGAACGCCGTGCTGGATCCCAACGGACTCGTATCAGTAGCAGTCGAGATGACAGGCATCTTATCCGCATGGCTGTAATGGATCGTGCAGCCACGTCTCGATCCCTGAGTCAACAGATGGGGACGTTTGAAAGACAACAACCATCTGCACGAACAGTTCGACGACGTTTGCAGCAGCTTGGACTTTCGGCTCGGAGACCATGGCTGCGGTTACCCTTGACGCTGCATCACAAACAGGAGCGCCCGCAATGGTGTACTCAAGGACGAACCTGGGTGCACGAATGGCAAAACGTCATTTTTTCGGATGAATCCAGGTTCTGTTTACAGCATCATGATGGTCGCATCCGTGTTTGGCGACATCGCAGTGAACACACATTGGAAGCGTTTATTCGTCATCGCCATACTGGCGTATCACCCGGCGTGATGGTATGGGGTGCCATTGGTTACACGTCTCGGTCACCTCTTGTTCGCATTGACGGCACTTTGAACAGTGGACGTTACATTTCAGATGTGTTACGACCCGTGGCTCTACCCTTCATTCGATCCCTGCGAAACCCTACATTTCAGCATGATAATGCACGACCGCATGTTGCAGCTCCTGTACGGGCCTTTCTGGATACAGAAAATGTTCGACTGCTGCCCTGGCGGGCACATTCTCCAGATCTCTCAGCAATTGAAAACGTCTGGTCAATGGTAGCCGAGCAACCGACTTGTCACAATACGCCAGTCACTACTCTTGATGAACTGTGGTATCATGTTGAAGCTGCATGGGCAGCTGTACCTGTGCACGCCATTCAGCCTCTGTTTGACTCAATGCCCAGGCGTATCAAGGCCGTTATTACGGCCAGAGACGGTTCTTCTGGGTACTGATTTCTCAGGATCTATACACCCAAACTGCGTGAAAATGTAATCACATGTCAGTTCTAATATAATATATTTGTTCAATGAATACCCGTTTATCATCTTCATTTCTTCTTGGTGTAGCAGTTTCAATGGCCAGTACTGTAGTAACTTTAGAAACGAGGCATATTTTGCAGGCATACGGTAAGGTTGTGTGTTTAAATCTTGCATAATATTACAACTATCGTACGCCTCTCCTTCGTGTACAATGAGCGTTGTTGTTAGTAACAGTCGCTGCTTATGTCATACGAGTGAACAGTGTATTTGAATGCTGCAAAACTGTAGGAACGATTTATTTGTCGTCGTTAGTTGTGTGCCGCACCTTGCGTATCCGGGGCGGCTCGTCGGAGGGCGGTGGGACGAACATGAGCTGCTCGGTGATGCGGTCCGAGTCGGGCGCCTGGTGCGGCCAGAGGCGCGCGGAGCTGGCCGGGTCGTACTGCGGCCAGCGCGAGCCGCCCGCCATGAACCACGGCCGCGCCCACGGCTGCTCGGCCAGCGCCGCCGCCGCAGCCGCCGCCGCCGACTCCTCCGACCACGGGGTACCCGCCCCCGCGGTCACGTCACCCACCGCCTGAAACACCACACCGAGCTTCTAACTCGTCTCAACATTACTACTACCAAAAATACACTTTAAGGCTAAGCGCAAATTGAGACGAGTACAGCACGTGTGAAGTTACGGAAGTGCGTGCTGCATTGCGCCCCGCCACACGCGCTACGAGCGTCTCAATTTACGCCTAGCGTTTGTTTCCTTTTTTTTTTTAAGCACGATGGAATTATAGGAACGGGACGGAAATCGGTAGATGTGATGTACATGAACAGACAAACAAATGATTACAACTTCAGATAAATTGGATGATTTATTCAAGAGAAAGACCTCTACAAACTCAGCCAGTCCATACGCGCTGGTTCATCTCTGGCCCTTAAGCAAACAGTTACTCGGGTTGACAGTAATTGACAGAGTTGTTGGATGTGCTCCTGAGGGTATCGTGCCAAATTCTGTCCAAGTGTACCGTTAGACTATCAAAATCCCGAGATGGTTGGACGGTTGGATGCTCCAAACCTTCTCAATTGGGAATAGATCCGGCGACTTTGCTGGCCAAGATAGGTTTTCGCAAGCAGTACAAACTTTCGCTTTGCGCGGAAGGGCATAATTTAGCTGAAATGTAGGCCTAGGATTGTTTGCGACGAAAGTCGACAAAACGGGGCGTCCTGGGTGTCCAAGGCGTCCCAGACACACCTACGCTAGTCATCAGGGCTCGGTTCGAAGCGGGACACACCACTGAAGACAATTCTACTCATGTTCAAAATTGTTCAAATGGCTCTGAGCACTATGGGACTCAACATCTGAGGTCATCAGTCCCCTAGAACTTAGAACTACTTAAACCTAACTAACCTAAGGACACCACACACATCCATGCCCGAAGCAGGATTCGAACCTGCGACCGTAGCAGTCACGCGGTTCCGGACTGAAGCACCTAGAACCGCACGGCCACCGCGGCCGGCTCAAGTCAATGAGACTCTAAGTTGAAGACGTCTCTGGGGACGCCCCAGACAGCAGTGGGATACCGGTCTGACTGCCGCCCGGCATACGGTGCGGAAATCGGGAGTGACGGTCTGGGGTGCCATTTGTTTTCGAGCAGAACCTCTTCGGTCGTCATCTGCGGCACCCTTACAGCATAGCGGTACGTCGACGATATGTTACGCCCGTTTTCTTACCCTTTATGGCAAGCTACACTATGTGATAAAAAGTATCCGGATACCAATCTGAAAATGACTTACAAGTTCGTGGCAACCTCCATTGGTAATGCTGGCATGCAGTATGGTGTTGGCCCACCCTTAGCCTTGATGACAACTTACACTCTCGCAGGCATACGTTCAATCAGGTGCTGGAAGGTTTCTTGGTGAATGGCAGCCCATCCTTCACGGAGTGCTGCACTGAGTAGAGGTATCGATGTCGGTCGGTGAGGCCTGGCACGAAGTAGGCGTTCCAGAATATCCCAACGGTGTTCCACAGGATTCAGGTCAGGCCAGTCCATTACAGGGATGTTATTGTCGCGTAACCACTCCGCCACAGGCCGTGCATTATGAACAGGTGTTCGACCGTGTTGAAAGATGCAATCGCCATCCCCGAATTGCTCTTCACTGGGGGGAAGCAAGAAGATGCATATAACATCAATGTGGGCCTGTGCTGTGATAGTGCCACTCAAAACAACAAGGGGTGACAGCCCCCTCCATGAAAAACACGACCACACCATAACGCCACCGCCTCCAAATTTCACTGTTGACACTACACACGCTGGCAGATGACGTTCACTGGGTATTTGCCAAACCCACACATCGCGACGCCACATTGTGTACCGTGATTTGCTACTCCACACAACGTTTTTCACTGTTCAATCGTCCAATGTTTACGCTCCTTACACCAAGCGAGGCGTCGCTTGGTATTTAACGGCGTGATGTGTGGCTTCTGAGCAGCCGCTCGACCATGAAAGCCAAGTTTTCTCACCTACCGCCTAAATGTCATAGTACTTTCAGTGGATCCTGATGCAGTCTGGGATTCATGTGTGATGACCTGGATAGATGTCTACCTATCACACATTACGACGCTCTTCAACTGTCGGCGGTCTCTGTCAGTCAATAGACGAGGTCGGCCTGTACGATTTTGTGCTGTACGTGTCCCTTCACTTTTCCACTTTACTATCACATCGGAAACAGTGGACCTAGGGATGTTCTCGCGTACAGACGTATGACACAAGTGACACCCAATCACCTGACCACGTTCGAAGTCCGTGAGTTCCGCGTAACTCCCCATTCTGGTCTCTCACGATGTCTAATGACTATTGAGGTCGCTGATATACAGTACCTGGTAGTAGGGGACAGCACAATACACCTAATATGAAAAACGTATGTTTTTTGAGGTGTCCGGATACTTTTGATCACATAGTGTATCCTGGGTTTACATTTCGTCATATTCGGATAATCTCTTTGTGGTGTGTCGTTTTCTTCTTTTTTTCTTAGAGTGTAGTTTTCAATACCGTGTTTCGGCAGAACGCCGACACCTTTAGGTCCAGTACATTATGTATACATTATTTTTTTGTGGTGAATCCTTGTTTGGATGTTGACTTCTGTTGGAGACCTAGTACACATCGACATTCCCGCGCCGTAGTACCTCAGCACGCCACTAGTGTGTAAAGGAATGGCTCAGCCCACTCATAAAGTTTTACCATACTGTGACAATGTGATGTATGTCAAAGGGTACCAGATCTGCAGGCATGCACCTACAAACACACAATAAAATAATTACATAAATTTATATTTTGAGGTGCTACTTGAAAATTTATGATTACCCTCGTAATTCGGGCAACCTCTGGATCGTATATAGGACGAAGTTAGCACGGGTTAGATATTCAGAATAGATTGTTGCAATAGCGTTTATGTGGTGTTGAGACAATAAATATGTATTTTTCGTGACGAATTCATCGACACCAAATGTTCTACATGAAACATCCCTTGTCGTCGGTCGCCTCGGAGCTTCCGTAGCGTCCGGCGTAGTTTCACTCGCGGCACATTTAGCGCCGTGTCGTGCGCCAGACAAGTCACGCTACGTATAGCTCCGTAGACTACCTTCAGAACGTGTGTTGATGAACCCGGATTATTTCTATCCACTACTACGCATACGTTTACTAAATGAAAGTTACCAACCTGGCACTGAACCGCCAGACGGTGTTACAATAATCGCTTCTTCTATGCCACTAATCAATGTTCCGTATCCATCGAACTACGAGGGCGTTCATTAAATAATGCAACCCTTTTTTTCTGAAAGGAGGTTGGTTTTATCCAAACTCCAGTACACCATAATTATTCATCATTCTTTTGCTGCATCACTAACCTCAGAATCATCCACGTACTGCTCTCGAAGGAGTGCATCCTTCCCTGGGCCAAACAGATGGAAGTCGCAAAGTGCGAGATCAGGGCTGTAGGATGGATGAGGAAGAACAGTCACTTGAAGTTTTTGTGAGCTCCTTTCGGGTGCGCACACTTGTCAGGCCTCGCGTTGTCATGGAGAAGCAAAAGTTCGTTTGCATTTTTTTTAGCGAAGAAAACGCTGAAGCCGGCCACGGTGGCCGAGCGGTTCTAGGCGCTTCCGTCCGGTACCGCGCGACTGCTACGGTTGCAGGTTCGAATCCTGCCTCGGGCATGGATGTGTGTGACGTCCTTAGGTTATTTAGGTTTCATTAGTTCTAAGTTCTAGGGGACTGATGACCTCAGATGGTGAGTCCCATAGCGCTCAGAGCCATTTGAACCAAAACGCTGAAGTCGTTTCTTCAGTTTCCGGAGGGTAGCACAATACATTTCCAAGTCGATCGTTGCACCACGAGGAAGGGTATAAAACAGAGGAACACTTTCAGAAGACCGCGCCATGACTTTACTGGCTAAGGGTATGGCTTTAAACTTTTTCTTCGGAGGAGAGTTGCCGTGGCGCCACTCCATGGATTGCCATTTTGTTTCCGATTCGGATTGATGATCCCCATGTTTCTCGCCCGTGACGATGTTCGACAAAAAATGGTCACGATCAGCTTTGTAACGTTCAAGTATTTCCGCACAGATGGTTCTTCGCTGAATTGAGCAAGAGGTGTTTGATTATGAACCGTCGATCACCTCGAATGAGAGTGTCAGCACGTCACAACATTGTTGGAGTCACAGCTACAGACGCCATTTAGAAGGCTACGGACTTCATGAAGCTACAGGAGCTGAAGCGGAAATATTCATCGATGTACCATAAGAAATTACGTAGTTTTACAACAGAAATTGGCCAAACAAAAGTGTATGATTACTAACTGAATGTCCCTCGTACTTTTAAAAGACTCTCAGCTCCAACAACTGGGTGGGATAAGGAGCACCGCAACCGTCACTATACAGTCTCCAATTGGTTTATACTACCTCCTTCGTAAACAAAATTGGATAACAATCTAAAGTTAAAAGGCAGAAAGACACACACTAAAGCACCACAATTTTCCACCGGAACAACTGGAATTTATTGCCTTCTATAAGATCTCACTAAGTCCATCTCATTATTATCGATCACTATCTCCAGCTAGCTCATCACAATATGAAACCTCCGTCCACGTACCGCCGGCCGAAGTGGCCGAGCGGTTCTAGGCGCTACAGTCCGGAAACGCGCGACCGCTACGGTCGCAGGTTCGAATCCTGCCTCGGGCAGGATGTCCTTAGGTTAGTTCCGTTTAAGTAGTTCTAAGTTCTAGGGGAAGTTAAGTCCCATAGTGCTCAGAGCAGTTCCACATACCAAATTCTCGGTCATTAGCTCATCTCCTTTCTCAAAAAGTCCCGAAAACAGTCATATTGATCCCTCAGATTCGTCAATTCCTAACTTCATACATACTACACTTTTAACATCTCAGCTCCACTCTACAGAGCCCTACGACTCACGTCCGACCCTCAAGAGGACAGCCGGCTGGCTTCCGATTTCGTGAGCTACCAAACTGCCCCAAGAAATAATCAGCCTCCACGACGGTATGAAGGCACTTAAATTGGCCGTTTCCTACTAACATTGATAGTACTTGCCGTACGGGGCTGCATACTGACAACCTTCTCAGCTGTCTCTATTCCAAAAGGTGTAAGCAGATACCGTCTATCCTATGAAAATTACTCGTCTTTGAAAGCAGGATGGTTGGTAGAGACCAGTAGCCATTTATCAGGGACCATTACCTGCAGCCTGCAGAACAGCCTCCTTTCTTGGAAACTGCAAAACCAACGCTGGCGTTTACAATAGAGACCAGCACTAGTCGACGGTCGCGGCCAGGATATAATACCAGTATTTTATGGGGAATGGATGGTGTATGCCACCATGCAACCCTCGCAATACCAGAGGGTAGGGAGGAGGAGGGTACTTTGTGCCCACTGTTTAAAAATTTATGTAATCTAGTCATTGAAAAAAGTTCTTATTTTTGATGTGTTCTTATGCCAGATTCCGTAAATGTTTTAAATTTCCTGTAACTTTTAACCAAAAAATTCAAGTCTTGGTAGTGAATGTGACTTTTCACAACAAATGTCATATTCATAATTTCGGGTTCAGGACGCCTCTTACACAGCTATGTATCTTTAAAAAGAGTGTCAACGACAGTTAACGAAAATTGTATTTTTTAAATTTTTTGTGGTGTTTATGTCGTATCCTTTCCCTTGGCGTACATTACGGGAAACGCGTCGGTATTGCCAAGATATTCTCAGGTACTGGACACTACTTACATCTACATACATACTCCGCAAGCCACCGTACGATGCGTGGCAGAGGGTACCTTGTTCCACAACTAGTCATTTCCATTCCTGTTGACTCGCAGATGGAGCGAGGGAAAAAATTTTGGAAATTTGTGGTAAGTCGACCAAACTGCTGAGGTCATCGGTCCCTAGGCTTACATACTACTTAACCTGACTTAAACTAACTTACGCTAAGGACAACACAGACACCTCTGCCTGAGGGAGGACTCGAACCTCCGACGGGGCGGGGGGGGGGGGGGGGGAGAGCCGCGCGAACAGTGACAAAGTGCCTCAAACCGAGCGGCTACCCCGCGTGGCGCGAGGGATAACGAATGCCCATATGCCTCCGTATGAGCCGTAATTTTTCGTATCTTAACTTCATGGTACCTGCGCAAAATGTACGTTGGCGGTAATAGGATCGTTCTGCAGCCAGCTTCAAATGCCGATTGGTTAAACTTTCTAGGTAGCGTTCTTCGAATTGAATGTCTTCTTCCCTCCAGGGATTCTTCCACTTCAGGTCCCGGAGCATAACCGAAACACTTTCGTGCTTATCGAACCCACTGGTAACAAATCTAACAGCTTGCATCTGGCTTGGTTCGATGTCTTCTTTCAATCCGACCCGATAAGGATCCCAAACACTCCAGCAGTACTCAAGAATAGGTCGCAGTAGCGTCCTATATGCGGTACCCTTTACTGGTCAACTACAATTACCTAAAATTCTCCCAATAAGCCGAAGTCGACCTAGTTCATATCGCTTCGCAACGTTATCAGACAGGACATTAGTAGTAATGCTGTATCCGAACTCTACGGGTTTGTTTTTCCTACTTATCCGCATTAACTTAGATTTTTCTACATTAAGAGCCGCATGCTATTGCCGCGCGGTCTAAGGTGCCTTGCTACGGTTCGCACGGCTCCTCTCCCCCCCCCCCCCCCCCCCCCCGTCGGAGGTTCTTGTCCTCCCTCGGGCATGTGTGTGTGTGTGTGTGTGTATGATTAAGTAGTGTGTTAGCCTAGGGGCCAATGACCTCAGCAGTTTGGTCCCATGGGAACTTACCACAAATTTCCAAAATTTTCCACATGCCATTCATCACACCAACCAAAAATTTTGTCTACGTCATTCGTGTCGACACCTTCTTGTGCACCACAGCATCATCAGAGAACAGCCGCAGATTTCCACCCACCCTGTCCGCCAAATCATTTATGTATACAGAAATGGGTAACGGTCCTAACACACTACCCTGGGTCAGTCCTGATGTTACCCCCGTCTCCGATGAAAACTCGCCGTCGAGGACAACGTACTGGGTTCTATTGATTAAGAAGTCATCCAGCCAGTCACATATCTGAGAGCCTATTCAGTACGCATGTACCTTCATTAACAGACTGCTGTGGGGTACCGTGTCGAATGGTTTTCGGAAATCTAGAAATATGGAATGTGCCTGTTGCCCTTCATCCATAGTTCGCAGTATATCATGTGAGAAAAGAGCAACTTGGGTTTCCGCACGAGCGACGCTTTCTAAAGCTGTGCTGATTCGTAGACATGATCTTTTCGGCCTCTAGGCAATTTATTATCTTCGAACTCAGAATATGCTCTAGAATTTTGCAACTTATACATCAGTACCTATTTAAAAATTATGTTGTTAATAACTGTTAACAACCATTAACGAAATCTTTTGTGGTGGGAATTAAGTCACCCCGCCCCACCCCCGCCCCCTTTCGTAGTCCGCGTTACGGAAAATGTGTTGATATTGCTAGGGTTAAGCCGATTCTTTTCAGCGACAAGGTACAACCAGCCTTTCCGAAGGGCGTTACGTGTAGATATGTCATGAAATACGCTCGTCTTGGAAGAGACAGGTTTGTGGCTCACGTACCATAATGAAATTAGAAAATGGTTTGTTGCTCTGCACTGAATATTCTCTACTAGAAATAAATTGTACCTTCGAGGTACCTGTATTCATGTTGGTACAGACACGTGTTTTGAAGCAGAGATTAACAGTTTCCATTGAACATATGATAATAACGATACTGCAAATTATACGAATAAGTAAAGATTATTTTGCTTCTATAGTTGCTTTCCTAAGCTTTTAGTATCAAATTTATCAACTATCCGTTACGACACCTCGTTTTTTCTACATATAATAGAAACAGGAGAGTACGACCGCTTGGAAGTTGCAGTGCGACTCTACATCATTTAGTGGCTAGTTGCGACTGCTTTATCATATTTTGGTCGAATGTAATTGAGTCATAATGGCTAACTATGAATAGATATTCTCATCATGAGCCATTAATTATTCTACATTATAAGTATTAGTATGTGTACCCGTATGATAACAAATTCTCGTAAATTCATGAACTTGACGATAAAGAAGTACATATTTAAAAGAAAATACATTTATAAGCTACTGTCATACGCGTCCATAAGGGGACTTGCTTCGCACTTGCAATCTGGAGTACCTGTAGAGTTTTTACTATGAAATTCACATATACTTCTAGAAGTGAATGGCTAACCATCACCTACAAAATTTCGCTCTTTTGGCATGACATGTCTCGAAACTGAGGTACTCATTTACATCATAAATGGCAATTTGGCCCTCCTGAATAAATTTCTGCCAACGCTCATGGATGCAGTGTATATGTGGCGTTTATGCTGTTGGAAGGAAAGCCGGCCGCGGTGGCCGTGCGGTTCTAGCGCTGCAGTCCGGAACCGCGGGGCTGCTACGGTCGCAGGTTCGAATCCTGCCTCGGGCATGGATGTGTGTGATGTCCTTAGGTTAGTTAGGTTTAAGTAGTTCTAAGTTCTAGGGGACTGATGACCTAAGATGTTAAGTCCCATAGTGCTCAGAGCCATTTCAACCATTTTTTTGTTGGAAGGAAGGAAGGTTAAAGTTTAACTGCCCGTCGACATCGTGGTCCTTAGAGACGGAATACGAGCTCGGAATGTTCATGGATGGGGAAGGAAATCGACGTGTCAAAGGAACCATTCCGGTTCAAATGGCTCTGAGCGCTATGGGACTTAACTTATAAGGTCTCAGTCCCCTAGAACTTAGAACTACTTAAACCTACCTAACCTAAGGACATCACACACATCCATGCCCGAGGCAGGATTCGAACCTGCGACCGTAGTGGTCGCTCGTTCCCAGACTGTAGCTCCTAGAACCGCTCGGCCACCCAGGCCGGCTGAACCATTCCAGCATTTGCATTTTACAGAAATAACAGAAAATCTAAATCTGAATGGCCGGACGTGGATATGAACCGTCATCCTTTCAAATGCGAGTCCTTTGTGCAAACCACTGCGCCACCTAGTTCGGTTATGCCGTTAGACTCAATACGATAATGATTCGCCGTAGGTAGCCAGAATGACTCAATTACGCTCGACCAGATGATGACAATGCTACGGAAACTAAACGCTGAACAAAGTAAAGTCACACTGCGTCTTCCTGTTAGTAATGTTTTCCTTTTTAAAATACTCAGAAGCCCTGGAACACGACCTACGCAAAATACGTCTAGATATCATTGTTTACGAATAAGGCACTTCGTTTATTGTTTATCTATGTGCACTAATGGTGATCATTATTTCCTTTGTATTTTCAGTTATCTTAAGCTGAATATATATCTACGCTGCTTAAAAGAATACTGTGAATGAGGAATGCAGTCTAAAATTTTCCTATTAATCTGTTTTTGCAGTAGTGACATGCTGGGTTTGTTCATATACGGTAGTTATACGCCATTTAACATAAGTGTTATTTAATTGCACATTACTTGGTGCAAGCATTAAGGACTAATTAGTGTGCCGCTCGGGATTAGCCGAGCGGTCTCAGGCGCTGCAGTCATGGACTGTGCGGCTGGTCCCGGTGGAGGTTCGAGTCCTCCCTCGGGCATGGGTGTGTGTGTTTGTCCTTAGGATAATTTAGGTTAAGTAGTGTGTAAGCTTAGGGACTGATGACCTTGGCAGTTAAGTCCCATAAGATTTCACACACATTTGAACATTTTGACTAATTAGTGCTTGTGTTCGATAATTGATTACTGTTTGCAAATATCTTGCAGTCGTGCATTGCATTGGAAAATTCAGAAAGTATGTGCAAATGGATAACGCAGAGTATTAGTGAGTGCCAACAGTCGGAATGTCAGCCAGGTGACATTTGACCTGTGAGTTGCAATGGCGTTCATTTAGAAGGCTAATGGCGACGAATATGGGCTGCTAAAAGTCAGCTTGCAAAGTGCGGCGTATAGTACTTTTTATTGTTCCGCGTATTTGCATTTCTCCCCGTTCCTTGCACGGAAGAAGTATGGAAAGAATTACTGCTTATACGTCTTTTTCCTGAAAATTTTATTCTAATTTTATCTTCTGCGGCACGATGTGGGCGGCACTTAGGTGGCTCATGAAAGTTTGTGAACACCTCACCGAAAACTGACTGCTGAAATTTTCAACGTAGATTTTGTCAGTTAGGTAAATTTTTTCAAATGTTTGAAACAAGTGTGTGACTGTCTGTGATATATTTGCTTGCATACACTGTTATTCCAAGCAGATAAAGATGCAACATATTTAAACTGTGTTCTAACATAGGCGGCAAAGTGTTTTGTAAGAAATTTCCGTTGTAGATAAATTGCAGTGCCCTATTATCTGTCCTTTTTTTCAAAAGCTGTTTTTTGTTTACCTGTAAATGATTTTGTATTAGTTCCATTTCATAACTCCACCTACTGTTACACGTATTTGTATAACAAACCTGTCTATAGTTGTAACTCAGTAATTTTGCAATCAAAGGCTATTACATTTTTACCTTGCGTAAAATACGCAAACTACATTAATCTGTACTGAAAACTTGTTGCCCGTCTTTGTATCTTGCTGGTATTTATTCAATATCTGACTGCATGTTGTTACATTTTTTTATTGAGTAGCACTTCTTCATAGATAACCGCGTCTGTGTGGTGTCTGAACTCGTATGTTCCTCTAAATCATTAAAACGTAGCATGCTCAGTAATTTCCAAATCACGCTTCCCAGCGGCACACGCGGAATTACTTCTGGATGAGTGTAGAAAACTCCGTTCAGGATAATGTGTGTCTTTCTACCTGTCAAGAAGTTTTCAGTGTAGGCCAAAGACTGACATCAAACCCTGTTAGACCGTTTTTGTTTACCTCGGATCGGCACGAATTTGAATTAAGCGAGTTTAGACTGTCATGACTAGAGACTGGATTATATGCATCATAAAAACCTTAAAATATGCATAAAAACTACTTAAAAATGCATGAAAAGTGTCGAAAAAATGCAAGATCAAATAATAACAAAACATGGTAGTTACTGTGTACATTGTATCTCAAAGTCTAATCTGTGCATATCACTTACGAGGTAGAGCGCCGGCCGGCCGGAGTGGCCGAGCGGTTCTAGGCGCTACAGTCTGGAACCGCGCGACCGCTGCGGTCGCAGGTTCGAATCCTGCCTCGGGCATGGATGTGTGTGATGTCCTTAGGTTAGGTAGGTTTAAGTAGTTCTAAGTTCTAGGGGACTGATGACCTCAGAAGTTAAGTCCCATAGTGCTTAGAGCCATTTGAATCTTTTTTTTTTTTTTTTTTTTAAGAGCGCCGGCCACATGAGAAATTGGAACATTTAGAACGCTGATATCATTTTCTGGTAGAGGTTGGGAACGGAGTCTTTCTGGGATTGTTTTGTAAAAAGTTGCAAAATGGGGACGCATACCTTGTTTTAAGAATTGTTCCTTCTGGGAGCGAGTCGCAGCCAAACAATCGATATGTACAGGACCAACTGCGAGGTATATCGCACGCAGAGGCCCTGTTCCAAATGTTCAGTAGTAAGATTGTGTCTTCGATCGCTCAAAACATTTTTCTAAGCAGAAATGGACCGTTCTACATCAACTGAGGTAACTGGGCAATATTTGAATTTGGGTGCTATGCTGGCACTTATTGTTTTGGTAAAAGTTCCCATTAATAAAACTATCAATTTGCACAAGAGTTCAAAGCCTACTTTATTGTTTAAAATGTTTTGAAACTTTGCTTTAAGTTTTCTTGGGAATGCCTCCGGCAATGAGGAGTTAACTAAAATAACTTTATACAACAACTAAATAGATGTATTCAACGCAAACCTTGAGTTTCAAGCTTTTAATACTTGCAGGTATATGGGGAAAATGAGTACTAGTCACAGCAGTGTCTTTTTTAATACCGCAGTCATTAAAAACTTCCTTGCACTGGCAAACTGCCAAAGTCTCTGCACTATCGAAGTCGTTTACTACCCCTCTCGAAATGTTCATTGTAAAACAACACAGCATCGACCCAGGTACCACAACGTGCTACCACTGGTTCAGGAGATAAAGGTACATTTGGTAGTTTTTCTTTGTAGGTCTTGATGCGACCAGGAGCCTTCAGAAACACTTTCTTCTTGGATGAAATCAGTTGATTTACATTCACACATGTGGAACGTACTTCTTCAGCAAGGCGATGTACTCCATGAGCAAAGCACGTCACATGAATCGAATTGGGATAAAATACTCGGAGGGCTTTTCCTGCTTTGATCATGTAGGGAGCAGCATCTGAAATAAACACGAACTCCCTTTCATCTGTAGAAGATTCTGGAAATATTTTTCTAATACCCTCACTCACAAGTCTGGCGATCGTAGAATGATTTACTTTTTCAAGTTCCTTGCAGGCCGCTACATAGGAAGAAGAAGGCTCTTTTTTTAAAAGCACCAACAATTAAATTTGCAATATAACGGCCACAAGTATCTGCAGTTTCGTCAACTGAAATCCAGATAATGCTGTCCTAGCGAATTTCTTCCAGAACATTTATGTAAATTGTCGATATATAATTTTTACGCAATGTTGATTCATCTGGTATATTTTGACTTAGGCAATATTTGCGTAGGAAGCCTTTGAGGATAGGATTTGTTAATTTGCGAAGAGGAATATTGCTTGCAATGAATGCTTCACATAGATCCATGTTAAACCGACATTTTTGGTTACCTTTGGACAAATCCCAAATAGAACTTGCTGCTGTCAGAAGTTGTTGTCGTGGTCATTTCTTCTGCATTCTTGCGATATGAAGAGTTGTCTTGACATTGTAGTCTATTTGAAACTTTTTTTGCACGAGATGTTTTTCTCTAAAACCCGACATTATAAAACAATTCTGTCATATGTAAATTTTCCAGGATGGTCAGCTGTCCACGAAACGACGTTTCTTTTTTTCGGGCGGCATGGCGCAAAACACGTTACACACTACACGTCGTAAACACGTTCAATTGTGTACAAGTAAATAGAAAGCTAAACTGAAACAATGAATGTGCGACTAAAGGCTTGCGTAGCTTAATTGTTGCCGACGCGTACAGCGGAGGGGATGAACCGGGGCTGCGGGCTCAGGAGCATTGACTCGGTCTGCCTGTTCCTGATCCTCTTCCGTAATGATTTCGCTAGGCAGTGGCAACTCCACACAGTTCTAGGTCGCGGTCAATCTGTGAGATATCAAAACTAGATCGAGCTAGAGACCGCCTGACTAAATTTTTAAAATATTGTAAACATAGAGCGCAAATGTGTATCGTCACTAGTTTTTAGTTAAGATCTGCAATAACCGGTGAAAAGGAGCCAAATCTGCAAATGAAACATTCAAATGCATATAATCCGGGTTCTAATCATGACATACCGACTCCGTCGATTTACCTCCTACAGTTGCTCTTCTGATATCATGTGCGAAACACACGAGTAGCATTTCGTACGATTTGTGGTTTCGGTTGTCACGCAGATGTCCACAGAGAAATTGTTTCTCATACATCTTACGAATTCAGAATACGTTGATACCTTGCATAGAGGAAGAAGTGAGTGATACATGGGCCACAACCCTACTGCCTGATAAAAAGAATGAAGTGCCCACAAGGGGAGGAGGAACCAAAATGAAACTTAACGGGCTGAGAGGGACGTGATGTTATTCCAGCGATTACGACAGTGGGTTACATTTACAAAGAACTTGGCAGTATGAACGCACTTATCACTAATACTTTGCTCATCCACTGGCCTCGATGGATGCGCTGGGATGGGTGTCATAAAGCCGTTGTATCCTCTCTTGAGGCAAGCTGGCTCCCAAACCGTAATAACGGTTCCTCGATTCCGTGCTAGCCGCACACATGTTCTATCACGAACAGATTTGGGGATCTTGCTGGCCATCAGAGTACCTCAGCCTCACGTAGACTGTTCACAGAAACACGTGCCACTTGTAGACGACCATTGTCCTGTTGAAGAATGCTGCCACGATACTGTCGCATGAGGGGCAACGCACGAGGACGCAGGATGTTCGTGACGTTCCGTTGTGTCGTCACGGTACCCTGAATCAACATTATCCGTGACCTGAAATCATATTCCACGGCTCCCCAAACAACGATGCCAGGAGTAACACCTCTCCAAAACATTGGAAGAATGGGACTTCTTCCCAGTTTGCCGCCTTACTCGCTGCCGGTGGTAATCTGGGCTAGTGCAGAACCGCGATTCATCACTGAACACGATGTCAGTCCATGCATCTCGTTCAAGGCACCACTCCAAACACAGCCATTTGTAATAGAAGCAGGCATTGCCCCAAGGGGGAGCGACTGCTGAAACTAAGTTTTTGGTAACAGCCACAAGTCGCACTTAGTATTTTTTATTTACCGGTTTCGCTCTTCAGATCAACAACAGGATCATCAGAATATACACTCGAATGAAACAACAAGTTTACTTTTACCCGTCACTCTTTATTTATCTCCATGATACGTTTCGAAGGTTTAAACCTCCACCATCAGGTGGATGTACATTTGTTAGTATGACATATGTGTGTGTTTTACGATTTTGGGGGAACTTGTGGCACTGTCTAGTGGAGAAACGAAACACTATTTCAGAACATGGTTTTGATTTTTTTTACAAAAAAACTGAATGTATCTAACAGTGAAAATAAAACAAGTAACCCGGCCAGAGTGGCCGAGCGGTTGTAGGCTCAACAGTCTGGAACCGCGCGACCGCTACGGTCGCAGGTTCGAATCCTGCCTTGGGCATGGATGTGTGTGATGTCCTTAGGTTAGTTAGGTTTAAGTAGTTCTAAGTTCTAGGGGACTGATGACCTCAGCAGTTAAGTCCCATAGTGCTCAGAGCCATTTGAACCATTTAAAACAACTAAAACAGAATACCTCTAATGATTACAGGTTCCTTTCACTGTCGTAACACATCACATGTAAACTATCATATTTTGTAAACAAAGATGTCATCTAAAAAGTATTAGATGCAAAAAACGACGTGCACTGAAAGAGAACCATTATCATGACTAAGTACAAAGAATATACATCATAACAGTGTCTGGTAACAGTAAACTTGTTGTTTCATTAGATATACAAAACAGTTATGCTAAAGCGTAAACTAAAATGTTGTAAATGTGGTAAAATATACCAACTAACGTAACGTCGATGTAAGTTTTCCGTATTATTTCAATTTAGACCTTTTGCAGCGTGTATTCTTATGTTGCTCTCCTTCATGTGAAGAGAGAGAGCGGTAAATAAAAAATACTAAGTGCAACTTGTGGCAGTTTTCAAAAACTTAGCAGCCATTAGTGTTGTGGTGGTACTGGCTGCCTCAGCATGGGACAGTATTCCCTGGTCTGGCTGCTGTTAGTCTCCAAGCAATGGTGCTGGATGTCTCAGAATATTGCAGGGAGTCCATTACGTTGATGACGAGTATGCCTGCCTTCACGTAACCATGCATTCCAACATCGGGACACTGCCACATCCGAATGTCCTGCACATTTTTACATTCAACTAGACAGCCAAATGGAGGCCTGACAGGCTCGGTAACAACCACTAAACAGACTAATCTACTCTGGTGGCCATTCTGCACGTAACAGAAAATTTCAACTCTAATCATTCAAACACCAGCCAATGGTGTGTATGTGTATGAGGTTACACTCACACCCGATCGTGTCTTCTCGGTGCTTCACCTTTTACTTTGTAAAGCAATGTGTACACTGATGAGCCAAAACATTATCACCACCGCCCACCTCGAGGTTGTATGCTGTCTGGTGGCGCTGAGGGCACGTGATGCGGTAAGAAAAGTATATGAGTGGAGCAGAGACGAATGGGGAATCATTCAAGCGACGATAAGTGGGGCAAATGCGGAAATCGTCCGACTTAAGTGGCTTTGACAAAAGCCGTATTGTTTTGGCCCAGTGCCTGGGAGCGAGTATCTCGGAAACGGCGAAGCTGGTCGGCTGTTCGCGTGATATTGTCATGAGCTTCTATGGAAAGTGGCTGAAGAATGCTGAAAGCACGAGTAGGCGACAAGGAGTTGGACATCCATACTTCGTCACAGAACATAGGGGTCGGAGGCTTGCCTGCAGGACAGGGGGGCGATCTGTGGCAGATCTGATGGCACAGTACAGTGCTGGCTCTGACACACGTGCTTTGGAGCACACCGTGCTGAACATGCTGTTCCGCTGCAGATGACCCCTACGTGTTGCTATATTGCCCCAACAACATCGTCAATTACGGTTACAGTGGGCACAGGATCATCGAAGTTGGACCGCGGATCAGTGGAGTTATGTCGTCTGGTCGTATTAATCCCGTTTATTATTAAACCAGATACGCCGTCGTTAAGGTGAACGACTGCCCGAAATACAGTATGCAGCGCGCCACGGACGCAGACCGGTGGGAGAAGTGTTATATTATGGGGAACATTCGCCTGGGCTTCCATGGGACTTGCAGCAGTAATCGAAGGCACCAAGACAGGGTCGTCGAGAAGATGGGCAAAACTATAGTCCTATATCTCTGACATCGATCTGTTGTAGAATTTTAGAACATGTTTTTTGCTCGCGTATCATGTCATTTCTGGAAACCCAGAATCTACTCTGTAGGAATCAACATGGATTCCGGAAACAACGATCGTGTGAGACCCAACTCGCTTTATTTGTTCATGAGACCCAGAAAATATTAGATACAGGCTCCCAGGTACATGCCATTTTCCTTGACTTCCGGAAGGCGTTCGATACAGTTCCGCACTGTCGCCTGATAAAGAAAGTAAGAGCCTACGGAATATCAGACCAGCTGTGTGGCTGGATTGAAGAGTTTTTAGCAAACAGAACATAGCATGTTGTTCTCAATGGAGAGACGTCTACAGACCTTAAAGTAACCTCTGGCGTGGCACAGGGGATTGTTATGGGACCATTGCTTTTCACAAAATATATAAATGACCTAGTAGATAGTGTTGGAAGTTCCATGCGGCTTTTCGCGGATGATGCTGTAGTATACAGAGAAGTTGCAGCATTAGAAAATTGCAGCGAAATGCAGGAAGATCTGCAGCGGAAAGGCACTTGGTGTAGGGAATGGCAACTGACCCTTAACATAGACAAATGTAATGTATTGCGAATACATAGAAAGAAGGATCCTTTATTGTATGATTATATGATAGCGGAACAAACACAGGTAGCAATTACTTCTGTAAAATATCTGAGAGTATGCGTGCGGAACGATTTGAAGTGGAATGATCATATAAAATTAATTGTTTGTAAGGCGGGTGCCAGATTGAGATTCATTGGGAGAGTCCTTAGAAAATGTAGTCCATCAACAAAGGAGGTGGATTTCAAAACACTCATTCGACCTATACTTGGTATTGCTCATCAGTGTGGGATCCGTAACAGGTCGGGTTGACAGAGGAGATAGAGAAGACCCAAAGAAGAGCGGCGTGTTTCGTCACAGGGTTATTTGGTAAGCGTGATAGCGTTACAGAGATGTTTAGCAAACTCAAGTGGAAGACTCTGCAAGAGAGGCGCTCTGCATCGCGGTGTAGCTTGCTGTCCAGGTTTCGAGAGGGTGCGTTTCTGGATGAGGTATCGAATATATTATTTCCCCCTACTTGTACCTCCCGAGGAGATCACGAACGTAAAATTAGAGAGATTCGAGCGCGCACGGAGGCTTTCTGGCGGTCTTACTTCCCGCGAACCATACGTGACTGGAACAGGAAAGGGAGGTAATGACAGTGGCACATTAAGTGCCCTCCGCCACATACCGTTGGGTGGCTTGCGGAGTATAAATGTAGATGTAGATGTAGAAGACAACTGTGGACTACGTGAACATTATCAGGGAACCCCTTGTGCTTTATGTCTTATTCAACAGCAATGGAATCTTTCAGCAGGATAACTGTCCGCTTCACAAAACCAGAAACCTGCTGAAAAGGTTCGAGGAGGACGATAATAAACTCTCGTTGATGTCATGGGCATCAAATTCCGCTTGTTTGAATCCGATGAATCCCAACCGGACACTACTGGGCGGCATCTCCGCGTCCACAAATCAACTGCCCGTAAATTACGTGAAGTGTGTGAATTGTGAGTAGGCATCTGGTACCACAAACCTCTGAAAACCTATCAAGTACTTGTCAAATCCATGACACACAGAATCGCTGCTGAATTACGTTTCAGAAGTGGACGAACACGCTTTTAAGTGGGTGGTCATAATGTTTGGGCTCAGCAGTGTATATGCCCGACTCCATAGCTGAGTGGCCAGCGTAGATGGCTGCCATGCGAAGGGTCCGGGTTCGATCCCTGGTACTACCAAGAAGTGTTCCTTGGTGGGAGGACTGGTACAAGGTGCACTTAACGTCATGATGTCAACTGACGAGCTACTTCAACTAGTAGTAGCTGCTCCACGGTCTGGAAAGTCTGCAAAGGTGCCGGGGGAGCGGTGTGCTGAACACCTGCCCCTCCATACCGCACCCACATGAAGCCACAAGGCGTCATGTGGGTGGCCAGTAGACATCCCTTGGACCTTAATGGATGGTTAGTACCTCCAAGGACATGTGGCAAGAGGAAACCGTCAATGCTAATTTTCCCCTGGGCAGCAGGTCAGCAGGTCAGGTGCTGAAGTGTGGATGCATGGACCCAAAACGATTAGTTTATACTGACGTGTGCAGTCCACTTAGTGCTGCAGTACTACCGTGCAGAAAACATCGTGTACTAAACTTTGTGTGAAAGCTGTTAGACGCCGAGAAAAACTAACCAACACACTGATGTGTGTACGTATTAAGGTTCAAATGGTTCAAATGGCTCTGAGCAATATGGGACTTAACTACTGAGGTCATCAGTCCCCTAGGACTTAGAACTACTTAAACCTAACTAACCTAAGGACATCACACACATCCAAGCCCGAGGCAGGATTCGAACCTGCGACCGTAGCTGTCGCGCGGTTCCAGACTGTAGCGCCTAGAACCGCTCGGCCACCGTATTAAGGTATCACATGTAAGTGTATCACAGTTAATAGCAATTCTTGTATGTAGGTTTTGCCCTTTTATACAAAACATTGTTTTTCCTTGTTACTCAAACATGTTTCAGCACCTCTGCGCTATCATCTGTGGATTTTGTTTATTGAAAAACTACAAAAATGATCATATTTTGGGTTGTAGCTGATCTAACAAAATGAGGCCTAAAGACAGTCCCATTTTGTTAGATCAGTTAAAACCTAAGATATGTTCACTTTTTACAGTTTTTGAATAAACAAAATCCACTGATGATGGTACATAGGTGCCGAAACATGTTTGGGTAACAAGATAAAACAATGTTTTGTATAAAAGGCCGAACCTATATCTAATAATTTTAACTGTAAACGCCGAAAATATACAAGAGCTGCAAATCCAAAAGTTGAATATTAATAGCAATTATTGATACAGGTGAAAATGTACGACAATAGGAACAGAAACATTCTAGGAAATATACGTCCATATACGACCTGCTTACGACGTATTTGGGAATGTGTGGTTACGTGACGCCACCGACTTTAGAATGAAATACAGACCTAGTCAGTACAATTGTACTTGAAATGTAAACTTGTTGGTTAAATCCCCATCTGACTGGGCTCAAATTTCGTTCAGAACCTAACTTTAAACAGGAAAGCGATCACTACTTCAGAACAGTACACATTAAAATTTGTTGGAGATCCGTACATGTTCAAGATGGGTTCCACGTGTTGTCCTCGCATGTTAATGCGACACTACACTCGAATCTGCAGTAAGTTTCGAATTCATTCAGATATCTCACGATCATCTGGTAATAGTAAACCTAGCCAACACTTCACAACTCGTTGTTCCTGTTCTTCAACCATAACGATGTGGATGTACACTTCACTTTTGATGTAAACTCAAATAGAAAAATCAAGATGATTGTGGTCTGGTGATTTTGGAGGCCAAGGTAAAACATTGCTCAACCAATCCATCTTGGACCATTTTCGTACGTTAGATGCCGTCTCAGGTGAGAAAAGAATGTGCCACAGCCCAATCATGCAAGGGGCTTACTCGTAAAATTTACGTTGCAGATACATGTGTAATAACGAGGACAGTATTTCATAATAAAGTCAGTGGCGGTTCGTAACCACACTTTTGCGATTATCTCTCAAACTGGTCGTAAGCGGACCCATGTTTAGTGGAACGTTTTTACTTCAGTTTTCGTATAATTTTACTGTGCCAGTTTTTTATGTTAATTATGATATACCTTCTACACTGAAGCGCCAAAGAAACTTGTATAGGTATGCGTGTTCAAACACAGAAATATGACCGAGCGAGGTGGCGCAGTGGTTAGACACTGGACTCGCATTTGGGAGGACGACGGTTCAATCCCGCGTCCGGCCATCCTGATTTAGGTTTTTCGTGATTTCCCTAAATCGCTCCAGGCAAATTCCGGGATGGTTCCTTTCAAAGGGCACGGCCGACTTCGTTCCCCGTCCTCCCTAATCCGATGAGACCGATGACCTCGCTGTTTGGTCTCCTTCTCCAAAACCAACCAACCAACCAACAGAGATATGAAAACAGGCAGAATACGGCGCTGCGGTCGGCAGCCCCTATATAAGACAAGGGTCTTGGCGCAGTTATTGAATCGGTTACTGCCGGCCGATGTGGCCGTGCGGTTCTGGGCGCTACAGTCTGGAACCGCGCGACCGCTACGGTCGCCGGTTCGAATCCTGTCTCGGGCATGAATGTGCGTGATGTCTTTAGGTTAGTTAGGTTTAAGTAGTTCTAAGTTCTAGGGGACTGATGACCTCAGAAGTTAAGTCCCATAGTGCTCATAGCCATTTGAACCAGATCGGTTACTGCTGCTACAATGGGAAAATTATCAAGATTTAAGTGAGTTTGAACGTGGTGTTATAGTCGGCGCACGAGCGATGGGACACAGCATCTTAGAGGCAGCGATGAAATGGGGATTTTCCCGTACGACCATTTCACTAGCGTGCCGTGAATATTGGGAAACCGGTAAAACATCAAATCTCCGACATCGCTGCGACCGGAAAAAGATCCTGCAAGAACGGGACCAACGATGACTGAAGAGAATCGTTTAACGTGACAGAAGTGCAACCCTTGCTGCAGATTTCAATGCTTGGCCATCGACAAATGTCACCGTGCGAACCATTCAACGAAACATAATCGATATGGGCTTTCGGAGTCGAAGGCCCACTCGTGTACCCTTGATGACTACACGACGCAAATCTTTACGCCTCGCCTAGGCCCGTCAACACTGACACTGGACTGTTGATGACTGGAAACATGTTACCTGGTCGAACGAGTCTCGTTTCAAATTGTATCGAGTGGATGGACGTGTACGGGTATGCAGACAACCTCATGAATCCATGGAACTTGCATGTCGACAGGGGACTGTTCAAGCTGGTGGAGGCTCTGTAATAGTGTTGGGCGTGTGTAGTTGGAGTGATATGGGACCCCTGATTGGTCTAGATATAGTTCTGACAGGTGACACGTTCGTATACATCCTGTCTGATCACCTGCATCCATTCATGTGCATAATGTATTCCGACGGTCTTGGGCAATTCCAGCAGGACGATGCGACACCCCACGCGTTCAGAACTGCTAGAGAGTGGCTGCAGGAACACTCTTCTGAGTTTAATCACTTCCGCTGGCCACCAGATTCCCCAGACATGAACATTATTGAGCATATCTGTGATGCCTCGCAACGTCCAGTTCAGAAGAGATCTCCATCCCCCCACTACTCCTACGTATTTATGGGCAGCCCTGCAGGATTCATTGTGTCAGTTCCCTCCAGTACTACTTCAGACATTAGTCGAGTCCATGCTACGTCGTGTTGCGGCACTTCTGCGTGTTCGCGGGCTCTACTCGATATTGGGCAGATGTACCAGTTTCCTTGACTCTTCAGTGTGTATACACTGATGAGTCAAAACATTATGACGACTTGCATAATAGCGTGTTGGTCCACCCTCGGAAATAAGCAGCTGTTCTGCGTGGCATAAATTCGACAATTCCTTGGTAGGTTATCGGAGGTATGTAGTACTAAACGTCATATCATGCAGTTCCCGTAAATAATTCTCCAGTGGTTTGTGGGCATAGTGCTGGCGTCCAATAGCGTCCCATATGTCTACCATTTGGTTCAGATCAGGCAAAATGGTTCAAATGGCTCTGAGCACTATGGGACTTAACATCTATGGTCATTCGTCCTCTAGGACTTAGAACTACTTAAACCTAACTAACCTAAGGACAGCACACAACACCCATTCATCACGAGGCAGAGAAAATCCCTGACCCCGCCGGGAATCGAACCCGGGAACCCAGGCGCGGAAAGCGAGAACGGTACCGCACGACCACGAGCTGCGGACTCAGGCAAATCTGGTTGCCAAGGCATCAACGTGAGTTCCCTATCATGTTCCTCAAATTAATGTAGCGCCATTCTGGCGTTCTGACACGCACAGATATCGTGCTGGACGATGCCATTCGTCGGGGAAGACATCCATAGATTATCACAACAGCAGTACGAGAACAGCCAACCAGCTTTGCCCTTAACGAGATGCTCGTTGCCAGACACCGGGCCGTAACTGTGGTGTCATCGTAAGAAACCACTCGTACGCTGGCCGTCAAAAGCTGACCAGCGCGTACGTCAGTATCTGGTGACCCCGAGGGGTGGCGCCAGCGTGGCAGAACCCGCAAATCAGGCGCCGCATCTCCCCTTTCCGGTAAGAATACACGACACCAGCACCCTCTCCGTTGCTGGAATAAAGGGCGCTCGCCAGTTCGTCAGCGCAGATTGTCTCCTCAGTTCGACAGCTCAGCTCCACGCAACAGCGGCTGCCGACGTCATAGTAGTTAGGTCTGCGAGACCGAGCGAGGTGGCGCAGTGGTAGCACACTGGACTCGCATTCGGGAGGACGACGATTCAATCCCGCGTCGGGCCATCCTGATTTAGGTTTTCCGTGATTTCCCTAAATCGCTACAGGCAAATGCTGGGATGGTTCCTTTGAAAGGGCACGGCCGACTTCCTTCCCTTATCCGATGAGACCGATGACCACGCTGTTTGGTCTCTTCCCCCAAGCAACCCAACCCCAAGGTCTGCGAGAACCAGCGCAGCTACAAAGATAATTTACTACTGACAAAAACTTTATTCAGAGACTGTACATACTTGCTATGTGCTATATGACTGCTTCTTAAAAGATAAGTAAATGTATTTGATTATCCAATTACAGTACTGTCTATTGATATTCTGTAGTGTGCCCAGCTAGCCTGCTCTGTCTCGTGCTTCCTAGTGCATGAATTACTGTTGTGACTACCCGACATACAAAAATAACAAACTGCTCATGGTCAAAGTTACTATGCTAGTGGATTTATCTATTTTCGGCTGGTGTCTTTGCTAGAATTATTCTCGATTCGTCTATGCTGCGCTTCCTTACCGCTTCACGTGCCCGCAGCGCCACCAGGCGGCATTCAGTCTCGCGGTAGGCAATATTTCACCTCATCAGTGAGTCTACAGGGTGATTCATCGAGCTGTTCACCTCAGGCATTTCCTGAACTGTTTAACAGATAGTAATTGTTTTTTCATTGAAATGAGTTGTGAAAAAGTTGTCACAAAATGACGTACAGCCTCTTTCCATAACTACGAAGTGGGTCACCTAAAATTTGCATCTCAAATATTGTGGAAATGTAAAGTGTTCTAGATGTGCGGTTTTCACAAAATGAATTGGGTCAGATACTCGTACGTGGCAACGGCCTTGCCGCAGTGGATACACCGGGTCCCGGGAGATCATTGAAGTTAAGCGCTGTTGAGCGTGGCCGGCGCTTGGAAGGGTGATCATCCAGTCGCCATGCGCTGTTGCCATTTTTCGGGGTGCACTCAGCCTCGTTGTGCCAATTGAGGAGCTACTCGACCGGATAGTAGCGGCTTCGGTCAAGAATACCATTATAACGACCGGGAGAGCGGTATGCTGACCCCACGTCCCTCCTATCCGCATCCTCCCCTGAGGATGATAGGCGGTCGGATGGTCCCGGTAGGCCACTCGTAGCCTGAAGACAGAGTGCTAAACAGATACTCGTATTGTTAGCCAATCAACAGATTATAATAATATTTAGAAAGTGTATTTCCTGTGAAATATGCACTTCTTTTTAAATGGAACAATGAATACTGACATTAAAAAACTAAAAGTACGGTAAATTAGAATGTCAGTGATGTTTGTTGCAGGATTCTAGTGCGAGTCGTTTACGAGATATCGTATTTTGAAAAGTTCCCACACCGACACTAGTACAATTCATGTGGTAGCACACACTAAAAAATAGCGCAACTGCGTACACTAGCTATGTGGATTCGCACGAGTAACGAGACAATCGAGCATCGCAGGTAGTGTTCAGAATGACCACCAACAACGACAATACACGCTTTCAATCTGGAAGGAACGATTGCTGCACACAGGTTAGCATTTCAGTGCAGGCTGCAGTAAAACGTCGTTGCATATCATTGTGTGTAGTTATATGTCGTTGTAGACAGAGTCTTTCAGCCTTCCCACAGAAAAAATTCTACACGCGTTAAATCCGGGGAACGGTCTGGCCAATGTACAGGTCCTGTGCGCCTAATCCAATGAACTGAAAATAATTCGTGAACGCATGTTGGTGCACTATGGACTGGACAGCCATCATGTTGGTACCGCAGATTCCTCCTAGTCTGCAGAGGTACATCTTCCACAATCCGTGGAACATGGCGTGTTAGGAGGCTGAGATTCTTGTGCGCGTTCAGTATTCCATCCATGAAAAAGAGGCCTATGAGCTGTTGGTTCACTACCCCAAAAAAATGGTTCAAATGGCTCTGAGCACTATGGGACTTAACATCTGAGGTCATCAGCCCCCTAGAACTTAGAACTACTTAAACCTAACTAACCTAAGGACATCACACACGTCCATGCCCGAGGCAGGATTCGAACCTGTGATCTTAGCGGTCGCGCGGTTCCAGACTTCACTACCCCACACCACGTGTGTACACTCCATGGACTCTGATGTTCCACCCGATTAAGCCAACGGGGATTTTCAACACGCCGATAGTGCATGTTTCGGCTGTTTACCTGGCCATGATTGGTAAATTAGGCTTCATCACTAAACAAGATACACGATACATCTGGAGCATCCTATCTTAATGCCCATATATGGAAGTTAACACAATTCTCATTATCATTTACATGCAGCTCTTGATGGAGAGAGATGTGATAGGAACGGAACCTATGTTGCTGGAAAATGCGTAGGACATTTTCCTGACTCATGCCAATCCTCGAGCGATTGCACGGGAGCTAACATGCTGATCAACTTTAACAGCAGCAAGAACATTGATGTACCCCTCTTCTGTCGTTACTTATTGCCTACTGTTACACTACCACATTCATGTAACTGGTTGAAGAGGTTGGTATAATTGCCGAGATGGTTGACGTCTATTGAGATATGTTGCCGCATTCACCGCACAAGGAGGAACTGCATTCTTCCAACACTCTCCACACACCATGAGCATGTTTCTGCACTGGTAAATCGTCCACTCACGAACTACTGCTTGGACTGTCGCAAACTAACGGGACCGAGCGAGGTGGAGCAGTGGTTAGAACACTGGACTCGCATTCGGGGAGAACGACAGTTCAATTCCGCGTCTGGCCATCTTGATTTAGGTTTTCCGTGATTTCCCTGGATCGCTCGAGGCAAATGCCGGGATGGTTCCTTTGAAAGGACACGGCCGACTTCCTTCCCCATCCTTCCCTAATCCGATGAGACCGATGACCTCGCTATTTGGTCTCTTCCCCCAAAACAACCCAACCAAACTAACTGACTAACAAGTCGGAGTGCACTCGAGGAACACACAAGCACAGTGTAAGCAAACACAACAATATCGTACCTAGAAACTGCGCGTGTTGAATGGTACAAGCAAGTGTCTGTGTGGAAACATTTCAAAATACGATATCTCGTAAACGACTCGCACTAGAATGCTGCAACAAACGCCAGAGACATTCTAATTTATCCTACATTTAGTTTGTTAATGTCAATGGGCATTGGCGAATTAAAAATAGTGAATGTTTACAAAAAAATACTCTTTCCAAGCACATTCATTCGGTTTGTTTTCTAACAATACGAGCTCCTGACTACCAATCCATTCTGTGAAAACCGCACATCAATAGAGCTTTCCATTTCCGCAACATACGCGGAACAAGTTTTAGGTGATTCACCCTGTATATTAATTATAGAGAAATGAGGATCAACTTTACTTTTTCAAAGTTCAGTAATTCTTGCTACAACTATCGTAGTTCTACAAACAACGAATTCGTCAGCGTTTCGTTCTTCGAAATCCGATTGGCAACACTGGAGAAATTACATTATTTTGGACTTGGTATTTATCTGTTTTGAAAATGAAACCGATTGCTGTCTTACGCGGACGTTGGTTTTGTTATGTGGAGCTGTAGAGTGTGGCTGATAGGGTGCTCCAGCTTGATGCAGCTAAGAGAGTCTGTTTACAACAGCGGAACAGTACAGAAATGTTTTAGCTTATGTCGTTCATGTTGGACAGTGACGTGTATGTGCCCATCATTTTTATTTTTTTTTTTCAGGACGCGTTTCGAGTCCTTACACCCTCATCTTCAGGTGGCTCATTGGATTATATTACAATTTCATTCGCTGGATGTAGTCAGTTGTCTGTTTTGATCTTCATTTCGCTGAAAATAATGTATAATTTGCCACTTGTTTTTGTAATATAATACTAAATGAAATAGCTTTTTAAAAATAATGAAGTTACTTACAAGATGTTTGAGTAGAAAGAACTCTGAGGGTCGTTATATACGTTTTAATCATCAAGCGGCGCGCAGACACGAAACATCAACACATACAGTCCGGAGACAGTACAGATGTAGAATCTCTTGTCTGTTTGGGTATTTGCTGGACGCCTGATACGGTACCATATATGGCTTTATGCTTAGCTGCGTTTGTTTATGTTTTGTGCACGATCTGACTGCGACCCCTTTTGGTGCGCATTTGCTTTGGCTGTGGACCAAAGGTGTGTGGAGGAAGAATGGGCAACGGTGTTTCATTTATTTACTGCTACGAATTCATCTGCTCCTCTGTCCCTTCCTTTAACATCCTTTATGAATGCCTTTATGAATGCTTGTGTGTGACTCGCGTGTCTGAATGCTTGCGGCTGTAGCCACAGGTGTATGTCCAGGTTCGATTCATTGCCAGTCTGACTTCTTGTGCAGGTTCAACAGAGGTTGGTTGATTCAGGGGAGGAGGCCAAACAGAGGGGTCATCGGTCCCGTCGGAAGAATGGGAAGGAAGTCGGCCGTGCCCTTTCACAGTTTACCTGAAGCGATTTAGCAAAATCACGGAAACCTAAATGAGGATGGCCGGACGCGGTTTTGAACCGTCGTCCTCCCGAATGAGAGTCCAGTGTAAAACCACTGCGCTATGTCGCTCGGTGTTTCAGCAGAAAACAAGGACTAGAAATAGAGGCTAAGATAAACGCTGAGATCGATTTTTGGCATGTGATCTTTGGTCACCAGGTGCAGATCAACGGTTTCTTGTGGCTGCGCCAGGGCGATGGTGGCCGCTCTGCCATGGTAAGTGGCAGTCCCTCTGTTATAGCATTTTGCTGGTTTCGGAATCAGTCATCGGAATGTGAAACTTAATGGCACAACCCATTAAGCCCTTTTCTTCTAGGCTAGTATATGCTCGGGAAGAGTTGCAAGATACGACAATTTTGATTATTTTTCCGTAATTTACTTGGGAAAAGTGACCTTAGGTGATCGCCGTTTGTGCTAGTCCCGATGCCAGTCGCAGGTGCCTTAGTATTATGGACCTTCAGTCTTTGGTGTGGACATTTAGGTTGTATGTTAATCGTAACCAACGTGAACGTGTGTTTTTTTAATCAGTTTCATTAAAATGAGTGATGATTTATTTGTTGGAACTCAGAATAACTTTGTCTGGTAGCACCGCGTGGTCCCAAGTCCACCACTAGCAAGCGTTATTGCTTAAGTTCCATTTCATTAACAAATTCCGCGTGTATTTCTGAGTCGATTATAGCCGATTTCTGTCAGATTTCATTAAAATCAGTGATTATTTCTTTGTCAGCACTCACCGTAATTTAGTCTCCCGACGCCCTCAGCGTGTTCCCAGTTAACCATTTACGGGTGTTACTGAGAAAGATTAAGTTCAGTATTAAATTTAACGAGTAATTTGAAACGGAATTCTCAGCCCGATACCACTGTCATGTAGCTGATTTCGGTATTAATTTCGTCGTGGATCATGCCTGACTCGTTGTTTAGTCGAAGCAAAATGTTAAAATTCTTAGAACGTTTGGCCTCTGCTTCATCCGTCCTGGACGGTTAGAGGCCGCTGCAGCCCACCTGTAACTCAGTAGTTTCAAGCGTGTGAGTTTGTTGTGCGTACACAGCTTTGCTCTTTCCCGACTGAAGAGTCCTTGTTCGAATTGTATCTCACGTACCGAATGAAATCTCTAACGAGATCGATTATGTCAGTGAGGCCATTTGATGCGTGGATTACGTAACTATTACATTCTGTATCCCTTGTATACTTATTTTCAGTGTTTGAGTATAAACCAATAAACGAAATATGTGTTCAAAAGAGTAACACAGTTGTATGGCCAAGTCATTGCAAATACCCCAGAAACCAACGTTAGCTCTCACCAAATCATTCTTCCATCGAATAATTGATATTTTTCCTTATTAACCCCTTGACGATCAATCCCATAGAAAGGTACGGTATGTCTGAGAGGTGCTTGCACTACGTAATTTCCTCTTGAAGCTCGCATGTCGTTGTGTTATACGTTGCGTTAATAATTCATTTAGTTGCCAGGTCAGCTTCAGCTTTGGGCTCTATTTGATTTAAATCTAGGGCTGAGTTAGACAGAAAGTTCTATGCGCAAGCACGCTTCAGTTGAAGTGTAGATATGAAAGGAGAGTGAGTCGTCAGAGACATTAATAATTATAGATCGTATTGTAGGACCTACATATCAGACACTTTACTAGGAAGGTTTCAGTCATCGCTTTGACCTTATATCACACGCCAGAATTAATTAGATAAGTACAACTAATTTAACTCTCCCTCCCTTGCGGTACCTACTATTATATTCTGTAAATCACTAGGATCATTTTTAATGGAAAAAGATTTAATAGCCTACAATATGTAATAATTTAATTACCTTCCAGCTTAGCACAATTGTGTACACTAGTGGCGTTGAACAGCAGAGTTGCAAACGTTTATTTCATATTATATTGTATGCTCAGTTTTGGGAGAAATTTACTAGCATAACTATATGTGTGACTTGTTTGTGGGTTTTGCTATACGCTACTGTGTGCCATGGGGTCAGGTGATCGAAGCAGCAATTAGCATACCGGGTGTTGAGTGTGATCACTTGGTTCTGTGCAAGACGTTATCTCGTGATGGATAGTACGGAAGATAGCGCCTTGGCGGAGGCAGAAACGCTGAGTGGGTCCGTGAGAGCAGATGGTGGTGGCCTCAAGTCGGGTGTAGCAGAAAGCTTGGAGCTCTGCACAAGTTGAGGATAATGCGTTGGGGGTGAATGCAAGCCGGCTGAAGCTGTAACAGTACCATTAGGTGCCTTCCCTTGAGTGGACACACAATTGGAATTCGACAAAGCCGCGTGCCCATCTTTCGCCAATACAGAGGAAGTACTGGTCACACGAAACTAAGTCGGTCTTGGTGTTTCCGCGAAGTCTAGACAAGAAACTAGATGAGCAAAATGTGAAACTAGATCGGCACAAAGCAAGTACTCATGAGTGGTTTGATAAGCAAGATAAGAAATTAGACAAGAGAATAAAAAAACGAATAGAGCTTATTCACAAATGGTTTGATGAGCAAGAGAGGAGGTTTGGAAGGAAGGATAGGAGTTCTGATGTGTCCATAATTGCCAAGAATCAGGTGAATAACGAGTCAATTCAAAAGGAAGTGGGGGATGTTCGTAAGGAAGTTGTCGATGCAGCTGAACAGATTGAAAATCGAAAAGCGGTTACTGAGTGTGACTTGAGCAGATGCACCGGAGTGGCGCCATGTAGCGGATACATTAAGGAGATAGTGGCGGATATGTTTGGAGAACAGCACTAAGTAATTGAGTAGATGTGTCAGCAAATGACACAACAGGAAGTCATGTTGCACACAAAAATGGTTGGGGTCGCCAAGGTCAGACAAGAGAATGACGCGCTTGTGCCTCACTGCAGGGCAAGTTGATCCTGATAGAATACAACCTGAACCAGTAGGCGATGTTGAATAAGTGCATTCACTACAGCAATTTAAGCAAACAGCCGCGCAGGTAAAATAGTGTGTAAGCTTAGGGACTGATGACCTTAGCAGTTAAGTCCCATAAGATTTAACACACATTTTTTAAGCAAATACAACACGCAGTTAGCAGAAGGAATTGGGAGCGTTAATTGCGTTGCAGCAGGGAGATTGTGGACGAGGCACTGTTTGTGTTGACGAGATTAATGTAGGTGAAGGTAAGGAAGATAAGAGCAGGTGGATAAATAGAGTCGGAGGCGCTACGAGAGTTAGAAGTGTACTGGTGTAAGCTGTCGCCAGCACACCGATGGGCCAAGATGTAGCAAGAAGGTCGATAGTAGGCGCTGGATCAAGCGCGCCTATCTGGAGAGAGGCCAAAGACACGCTCGCAAGCAAAATGCCGCCAACGCCCTCTCAGCCGCAAGTACTCAGATCGCCGCCACTGACCAGAGGGGTCAGTCTCAGTTTCAGTCACTCGTTAACTGGCTCTGTCTCAGTCACTAGTGCAGTCGCTCAGTCACTTGCTCAGTCACTGACACACCAACCCGCACTCCAGTTTAGTGTCTGTCAATCAACACATAGCGGGATTTGTACTTCACCAGCAGTGAGGCTAACGTGGGCTGTTATTGAAGAGCTTGTACCACGACACATGGACTCTTGACTCTTAAAGTTAAGTAGTAGCTGTCTGTTCAAATAAATGTTGAACCCTGTTAATACATGTGTGAAGTTGTGTTGTAGAAAGAGGATAGTGGCCACCAAACAACATCCTCTCCCTTGATTCCTATGGTACGAGACTCATCAGTGACGACGAGGACACTACAGTGGCGACGAGAACACAATAAGAAGAATGACTTCGCGATATTCTGAAAGAACCAAATGGTGCATGTCCAGCTAGCAGCGGAAATTACATGGATGTCAATGAGGAGGATGTAGATAGCTTTATGTGATGGTATAGAATTACTCTCTGTTCCGAGATTCTACGAACGAACAGCATCTCAAGAGGTCGCAGCGTCAGTTCGACGATGCACTGCCTGCTGCTTGGGGCCTCTTGTATGTGGCCATTTGTGCGATGAAGCAGCTGCAAAAATGAAACTCCTAATATGTGAGTATAAGACGTATGATGAATTCAGAACGACATTTCTCAATGAATTTTGATCTAAAAGTGTGCAGAAGAGAACGAAATTAGGAATACTCACGAAAGACGATTACAATGATAATGCATACCGTGATCCTGCCACGTATTTTCAGAAGATGGTGATAAGCAAGCAGCATCTGTATACACTTTAGAATCCAGCAGAACTGATGTAAATCTGCTTGATGAAATTGCCACGTATATATCGTAGGGATATAATTATTGCAGGAAGTACTGCAGGAAGGGAACTACATGACACAAGCTTCTTTAAGAATCTACTGCAGGAACCCACTTACGTTTGGGTATCAATTGGATCAACAGGGGAGAGTGTTTAATGAATGACTATAATGACTAAACGGAGAGGCATGAGACTCCATGTGTCTGTGAAGGCGTGATGCAATAGTAAATATGTTGTATATACAGGGTGTTACAAAAAGGTGCGGCCAAACTTTCAGGAAACATTCCTCACACACAAAGAAAGGAAATATGTTATGTGGACATGTGTCCGGAAACGCTTACTTTCCATGTTAGAGCTCATTTTATTACTTCTTTTCAAATCACATTAATCATGGAATGGAAACACACAGCAACAGAACGTACCAGCGTGACTTGAAACACTTTGTTACAGGAAATGTTCAAAATGTCCTCCGTTAGCGAGGATACATGCATCCACCCTCCGTTGCATGGAATCCCTGATGCGCTGATGCAGCCCTGGAGAATGGCGTACTGTATCACAGCCGTTCACAATACGAGCACGAAGAGTCTCTACATTTGGTACCGGGGTTGCGTAGACAAGAGCTTTCAAATGCCCCCATAAATGAAAGACAAGAGGGTTGAGGTCAGGAGAGCGTGGAGGCCATGGAATTGGTCCGCCTTTACTAATCCATCGGTCACCGAATGTATTGGTGAGAAGCGTACGAACACTTCGACTGAAATGTGCAGGAGCTCCATCGTGCATGAACCACATGTTGCGTCGTACTTGTATGAAATCATGATAACGTGCTCCATTGAGCTTAGGTGGAAGAACGAAACTAATGGAAATTAAGCGTTTCCGGACACATGTCCACATAACATGTTTTCTTTATTTGTGTGTGAGGAATGTTTCCTGAAATTTTCGCCGTACCTTTTTGTAACACCCTGTATATTTTGGAGAAATAAGGGAATGGCATTCGCCATACCCACACCCTGCCATCGGATCGTCACATTGTGTACCGTGATTCGTCACTTCGCACAACGTTTTTCCACTGTTCAATCGTCCAATGTTTACGCTCCTTACACCAAGCAAGGTATCGTTTGGCATTTGCCGGCGTGATGTGTGGCTTATGAGCAGCTGCTCGACCATGAAATTCAAGTTTTCTCACCTCCCGCCTAACTGTCATAGTACTTGCAGTGGATCGTGATGCAGTTTGGAATTCCTGTGTGATGGTCTGGATAGATGTCTCCCTATTACACATTACGACCCTCTTCAATTGTCGGTGGTCTCTGTCAGTCAACAGACGTGGTAGGCCCGTACGCTTTTGTGCTGTACATGTCCCTTCATGTTTCCAATCCAGTATCACATCGGAAACAGTGGACCTAGGGATGTTTAGGAGTGTGGAAATCTTGCGTACAGACGTATGACACAAGTGACACCCCAATCACTTGACCACGTTCGAAGTCCGTGAGTTCCGCGGAGCGTCCCATTCTGCTCTCTCACGATGTCTAATGACTACTGTGGTCGCTGATACGGAATATCTGGCAGGAGGTGGCAGCACAGTGCACCTAATATGAAAAAACCTATGTTTTTGCGTGTGTCCGGATACTTTTGATCACGTAGTGTATTTTACAGGGCAGACAAGTCTCCGAAACCCACGTTGTGTGAGGAGTTGTGGACGTCCAACTATTTAGAGCCTAGTGGTAGTTTCACTGTCCTTTTACCTCTTTCCGTAAATGCTCAAGACAGCAGTACATGAACATTCGATCAGCTTTGCCGTTTTCGAGACACTCGTTTACAGGCCATGTCTAATAATAATAATAATAATAATAATAATAATAATAATAATAATCTGCGCTTTGTCAAAATGGCTTATCTCAATGTATTTCGCTATTTGCTGCACGTGTCCGCAAAGCCGCCAGGCGGCAGCCGACGTCGCGGTGGGCAGTGGTCACAATGTTTTGGCTCATCAGTGTAGATTTAAAAACCAAACGCCGTAATGCAGTTTTACTATATTTCTGATAAATAGGCACCTTACCATTAATAAACCAAGGCACTACAAGAGCTAACATGATTATCGACAATGTTTTTCTAGATGTGGTATACAATGTGTTACTATTCATTCTTTTTCCAGTCATCATTTACAGATTTGTTCCAAATTTAATTCATACGTACATTTTAATTTAATTTTTGATTTTAATTCGAAACGAGTGCCAAACCTGTGTTTGACTGCAGTCTCACTTGATTATGAGTGAAGATATTGCCAAAGGCGCTCTGGTTGTAAATACGTAATAAATCTCATCTTAAAAATATTAGTGTTATAATTATATGTTTTGGGGACTGTTTTTTTATCCCTGGACTAACTTTCGAAATTCTCTGGTGTTTGAAGTGAAGTATTAGACTTCAGTATCTATTAGTCATTTCTATCACAATTGTATTTATTATTATTATAGTTTAAAACGTAACTTTTCTGAACACATAAGATTGCAAAAAATTGTACTCACTGAACCATAAAATAACTCAAATATTACTCAGTAACGAATTTTGAAAATTTTAAATAATCGGTATTGCTAATTAGCATAACATGTTAATATAACCTCATAAATGATAAAGTAAATGAAAAATAACAACAGCACATGCTAATTTACACAAAAATTAAAAAGTTTTAGGAAGTATTGGCGTTCCCAGGGCAAATATATTGCCAGTATCTATCTCGATAACAGGCAAAAATGTCGACATTCTCAATTCCTGCGATGGATGAACTATCTACATACATAACTAAGTTTTTATGGAACCCTTACAGTGTGCGTTTTACTCACACTTGGCCAGTTTTTTTGTATTTTTGTGTCTGCAATTCTATTAGTGACGACTTTGTTATACACTCCTGGAAATTGAAATAAGAACACCGTGAATTCATTGTCCCAGGAAGGGGAAACTTTATTGACACATTCCTGGGGTCAGATACATCACATGATCACACTGACAGAACCACAGGCACATAGACACAGGCAACAGAGCATGCACAATGTCGGCACTAGTACAGTGTATATCCACCTTTCGCAGCAATGCAGGCTGCTATTCTCCCATGGAGACGATCGTAGAGATGCTGGATGTAGTCCTGTGGAACGGCTTGCCATGCCATTTCCACCTGGCGCTTCAGTTGGACCAGCGTTCGTGCTGGACGTGCAGACCGCGTGAGACGACGCTTCATCCAGTCCCAAACATGCTCAATGGGGGACAGATCCGGAGATCTCGCTGGCCAGGGTAGTTGACTTACACCTTCTAGAGCACGTTGGGTGGCACGGGATACATGCGGACGTGCATTGTCCTGTTGGAACAGCAAGTTCCCTTGCCGGTCTAGGAATGGTAGAACGATGGGTTCGATGACGGTTTGGATGTACCGTGCACTATTCAGTGTCCCCTCGACGATCACCAGTGGTGTACGGCCAGTGTAGGAGATCGCTCCCCACACCATGATGCCGGGTGTTGGCCCTGTGTGCCTCGGTCGTATGCAGTCCTGATTGTGGCGCTCACCTGCACGGCGCCAAACACGCATACGACCATCGTTGGCACCAAGGCAGAAACGACTCTCATCGCTGAAGACGACACGTCTCCATTCGTCCCTCCATTCACGCCTGTCGCGACACCACTAGAGGCGGGCTGCACGATGTTGGGGCGTGAGCGGCGACGGCCTAACGGTGTGCGGGACCGTAGCCCAGCTTCATGGAGACGGTTGCGAATGGTCCTCGCCGATACCCCAGGAGCAACAGTGTCCCTAATTTGCTGGGAAGTGGCGGTGCGGTCCCCTACGGCACTGCGTAGGATCCTACGGTCTTGGCGTGCATCCGTGCGTCGCTGCGGTCCGGTCCCAGGTCGACGGGCACGTGCACCTTCCGCCGACCACTGGCGACAACATCGATGTACTGTGGAGACCTCACGCCCCACGTGTTGAGCAATTCGGCGGTACGTCCACCCGGCCTCCCGCATGCCCACTATACGCCCTCGCTCAAAGTCCGTCAACTGCACATACGGTTCACGTCCACGCTGTCGCGGCATGCTACCAGTGTTAAAGACTGCGATGGAGCTCCGTATGCCACGGCAAACTGGTTGACACTGACGGCGGCGGTGCACAAATGCTGCGCAGCTAGCGCCATTCGACGGCCAACACCGCGGTTCCTGGTGTGTCCGCTGTGCCGTGCGTGTGATCATTGCTTGTAAAGCCCTCTCGCAGTGTCCGGAGCAAGTATGGTGGGTCTGACACACCGGTGTCAATGTGTTCTTTTTTCCATTTCCAGGAGTGTATTTGGGTATTCGATCGTGAGCAAACTACTATCTTGTTTATTTTATATGAAAGTAGGACTTGGAACTTATGGTCTTTTCCATGTCTCTACTCCAAAACTAAATAAATAAATGTTCAGGCCATTTTTTCCATTGGAAGAAAGATCCTGGACCATTTTTTCTTCACAGGCAGTGTGTGATGGAATGATACTATATGAGTCACTCTGTGGTTGATCGCGTTTCTTGATGTTTTGATGCCTTGTTGCTGACTGCCACGCCTTTTGCTGTGCATTTTGTTGGTCTGTGGACCAGTGGCATGTGGAGGAAGAATGGGCAATGATGGTTCATTTATTTACTGGTAAACTTTTTATCTGCTGCTCCATTTATCCCTTTAACGTACTTTGTGTTTGTGAGTGAGTACTGCTTGGGGTCGAGCTTTGGCATGTGGTAGTTGGTCACTGGAGGTACGTCAAGTCCTCTCCACCAGTTTTTTGAACAGCAAATGGTTTCCAGTCGATGCTCCACAGCACTCGTTGCTAGTCTGCCATGATAAATGGCAGCAGATCTGTTAGAGCATTTTGCTGGTTTTGGAATCATATATCAGAACGAGTAATTTCGTAATAATCTATTAATCCATCTTCTTTCGGTCTTTTTTATGCTGGATAAGAGTTGGAAGGCCTGGTAATTTTGATTATTTTGTTATAATTTACTTGGGGAAGTGACTTTAGGTGGTGGTCCTCTGTACTAGCCTGAAAGCGGGTAGGTGCCCAAGTGTTATAGACCTTCTGTGTCTATGATGGATGCCCAGGTTGTGTGTTAATCGTAACTAGTGTGAATGTAATTTTTTTGTCACTTTCATTAAATTATCTGATGATTTATTTGTTGAAACTCACAGTACTTTTATTCCCCGACAGCCCCCACACGTTCTTAATTAACCACTGACAGGTGCTACTGCTCAAAATTCAGTTGAGCACTAAATGCCATGAGCTATCTTAAACGACTTTCTAAAATTGTTGTTACACAGTGTGGAGGAAAACAGAAAATCAAACTTATTCACTCAATACCACTCTCAGTCCCACACCTACAACCGAGAGATGGTGAAAGGTGACATTCCCGGAATTGAAACATAAGTAAAACGACCGAAGAGCTAAAGGAAAGCCACAAGGAAACGTGACTTGCTGACCACTTATAAAAAGAGCGTGTGTGAGCCAGTCACCTAGTTAACACATTAAGAACATCCCCTTAAAATCTTAGGAAACACCGAGTGAGGTGGCGCAGTGGTTACACCCTGGACTCGCATTCGGGAGGACCACGGTTCAATCCCGCGTCCGGCCATCCTGGTTTAGGCTTTCCGTGATTTCCCTAAATCGCTCCAGGCAAATGCCGGGGTGGTTCCTTTTAAAGGGCACGGCCGACTTCCTTTCCCATCCTTTCCTAATCCGATGAGATCGGTCTCCTTCCCCAACAACCCAACCCCAATCTCAGGAAACACGTTGGACAAATCACAAAACTTTAAAACTAACCACATTCGTTTGAAAGTCAGTTAAAATAGAGAGCACATATGTTGGCAAATCTGCAGCTGCTCTCTGGTCTGAAAATAAAACACAGCCAGATGCAATGTGGCGCACAGTGATCAGTGCACCACACGTTGTAGAAGCCTCTGACCAGAGCAACAACCCACGCGTCATAGGGCAGTTGTCTACGCGAAGACGAGAAAAAAGGCCCTTGTACCGTGTGCATGGCTGGAAGGTGGTATGTCACAGATGGATTGTGCCCTTTACTTGACGGAACGTCCTGTCTGTTATTTCGGCCACTCTTGATTCCATCGACACATGATTCTGTGCCTCAACAGCGAGGTGGTAGTATGCAGAAGGATGGCACACTGAACTAACAGAGGATCGCAACATGCCCCTTGGCTGCTACATCCACCTTTTCGTTCCTGGCAATACCCATTTGCCCTGAAAACCAGCAGAAGGACACTTCCTTCCCTAGACTTTGTAGCTGTTCTGGGTGTTCTGGATATTCTCGACTACTTTATCTGCTGGGTACAAGCGGTGTAGAGAGCGAAGGTCACCCAGGGAAAGAGAATAGACAAGGAATTTACAACTCGGAACATATCTCATCTGCTCCAGTACACGCAAGATGGCGTATTACTCCACGACGGACAGAGTAAACGCATCAGGCAGTCGAATCTTGAGGGAGCGATCAGGGAAAATATCTGAACAACACTAATGTAGTCCCAGTGTTAAGAACCATCCATAAATACAGTTACAGAGTTGTGGTGCTCAGTTAAAATGTCGTAAAATAATACGATGAAAACATACGCAGGAGTGCAAACTGTCCTGTACTGTACTAAATCTAAAACTCTGGACCTCTACAGTAACAAGGGTGGCAGGCAGTTAAAACCCTGCCTTTAGGTCTAAACTAGAACCAAACAAAGTGACTCCATTTCACACTTCACGTGGATCCCAAGCAACCTCATTGTCTGTGGGTGGTTGGCAAAGAGGCGTCTCATAACTGAATGAATAATGGTATGGTATGCTGGTAAACTGGGAGCTGTGAGGAACTTACAAACCTGACACGCTATGAGGTGTTGCCACCAGATTATGAGTTGTGGTTCACCAACCTCAGCACAGAGATTACGTATGGGGCTGATACTGCACGTTCCTGCGGTCAGCCAGATCTCCTCATGGTGTACAGTGTCAATGATCTTCAGATAAGCAGGCTTTGCTTACCTATACACTGTGCACCCACAGTCCAGCCGCAATCAGGTAATGCCTCCATAAATCTGGAGCAGATGTACCATGTCCGGTCCTCAGGATCTGTGTCTAAGACATTTCGGGATATTCAGCGCCTTTTGGGGCTTTGACTTTAGGCCCTTTAGGTTTAACCACGACAGTTTTGAGTCAAAAATGAAGCCCAGAAACCTAACAGAATCTTTAAAAGGAAGAACGGCGTCCCACATACGCAATTCGGGTACATTAAAAATACCACAAGAACGATTAAAATGAACACACACACGCACACACACACACACACACACACACACACACACACACACACACACACACACACACACACACTCCTCTGTAGAAAACCGAAAATCCGTCTTTGCAGCCAATTCTTGTAGCCTCTGTACTGTAAGCAGCAACTAAGGAGCTGTTGGTGCAACACTGGATGACGAACACAAAATTGCAAAATCGTCCACAAATAAGAAGCACTGTACAGGACTTATTACTGTAGATGTGATACCGTCTATGGCTATGGAAAAGAGGATAACACTTAAAACACTACCCTGATTGACATCATTCTCCTGGTCAAAGTTATCTGACAGAACATCACCAAGTGTGGACCTAAAAAGTTCCTACGAGAGGAAGGACTGTATGAGGATGGGTAGGTGGCCATGGAAGCCCCATTAGTGGAGCTGCCCTAGAATATTGTGTATCCAAACAGTGTCGTATATCTTACTGACGTAAAAGAACACACCAATTCAGAAATGGTTACAGAGGGTAGTTTGCTCAATAGTCGCCTCTGGCAGGGTCAGGTTGTCGACAGTGGTTCGAAATCCCCTGAATGCACACAGAGTGGCTAAAGAGTTGCCTGGTCTCTAACATCCGGACTAGATGACGGTTAACCATTCGTTCCGGCGTCATTCCTACATAGCTCGTCAATTTGACGCTACTGTAACTACTGGGCCATATTCACTCCTTTTCTGGTTTGTGGGGAGGTATCAAAATGGCCTCTCTCCACGAATTGGGAAAGTGACCTGTCTGCCATATCAAGTTAAGACATTAGAGCACAATTTCCTTTGACCCTGCTGACAATTGTCGAAGCATATTCACTAGATTTGCTTGTGGCAAGGTCCAGTACCATGAGCCTCAGGCAGTGCCGAATCGAGCTCCTACATTGTGAATGGACAGTTTTAAGGCTCAGAATTGTTGGATCTGAAGTCCAGCTTGCCCCTCTACGCTGGATCCTGGATGACATTGGCAGTAGTCACTGCAAAATGCTCTGCCAACATCGGAATGACGTCTTGAGGCGTTGATTGGAGACACCCCTGTTTCAGCACTGCTACTATTGGTAATCCACTGCATTTACTGGAAATCCACCTCATAGTTTTCCATAATGTAATAGAACAAGTGGAATGGATGATGGAATAGGAAAGTTTGCCATGAGCTTTTCTAGCTCTCCTTAATTACGCGTCGAGCCCTGTCTCTCGCGACTCGAAAGGCTCTGAGGCTTTCCGCCATTGCGCCACACTTACACCACCACAGATCTGCACATCTGTGCCAGATTAACGAACTACACTAATCAATCCACCAAGGGACAAGCTGCCTCCGAGGGTGGCCTGAGGACTTAGGGATGGAGAAGTCAGCGGCATATTGAATCTCTTGTGTGATGTGGACCACCCACTCCTGGACACTGTAGCAGTATTCAAACACAGCCAGCTGACTGAACAGCGTCCAGTTGGCTCTGTTGTTCATCCATCATGACTGCATCCTTTCAGGCAGAGCTCCATCCAGGACGAGAATTTGGAGTGGGAAGTGTTGACTGGAAAGAAGGTCATCATTGACTTCCCAGTAGCAACACAGGGATGAGTGGGAGTGCTTGTGTTGAGGATGCACAGCTCGTGAGACGTCATGAAGCTCTCCAGACCCGACCCCCAGGGCAAGTAGAGGTCGTGCCCCACAGAACATGATGGGCATTAAAATTTTCCAGTGGGAGAAATAGTCGGGGAGATGTTGTAGAAGATCAGCGAGACCCTTGGGGTCTATTGTATCTTGTGGAGATAAATTCAAGGAACAAACATTGATCCTGTTCTGACTATAGGCTCTCTCAGCATAATAACTGATAATATTCTTCTTGGGTCTGCAGTCTGATAATAAAGTCATCACAATGGCTTCATGATCGTGGAGCAGACCTGAGAAGACTATTATCAAACAGTGATCCTGTGACACACATGCATTTCAGCTGCAACTGCTTCTAGTCAGTAGCCACGAGGAGAGCAGAAGAGTGACGTGCATTACTGACAAACACAGCGATCCCTCATGCTGCCATTTTCCCAGTCTGGTCATCCTTGCGATGGAGGGTATAGCCCCATAGTAGAGGGGCATAAGATGCTTTGAAATGAGTTTCCTGCAAACGCAAATACAGGGGCCGATTCTGTGCTAGGATTTTCAGTTCCTCCCCACGTGTCCTGAACCCATTAACGTTACACTATAGTATGAGAACCATCCATTTATCACGATGGTAGCACTTTCATTCTGTCTTTCTGCCAAGGAGGAGAGCCTGCTGTGGGTGGAGGCTCAGTCTTGGGGCGAGATGAGTGCCACAGGCCAAAATCAAGGTCTGTGAGCTCTGAAGACGAATGATGAGAGACGTCAGAGAGAGAGAGAGAGAGAGAGAGAGAGAGAGAGAGAGAGAGCGACGTCGACATCGTCAGACTGCTTACTTCCTTTCTCCATCAGCGGTTAACGCTTTGCCTTTGATTTTTTGGCACGGGGGACTTCAAAGTCACTACCGTGGCAATGGTAGTGATGGCACTGGACGGTGGACCAGACTGAACCTATGGAGGCGGAGGAAGCTCCTCAATGATTTTCTGGAAGGAGGCATGGGTTTCAAAATCACCGCAGCAGCACAAGTGCATTTACAAATGCAGGTACTAATGTTGACACTAGCAACCCCTGTTTGTTTAGCAGCACTGATTTTCTGAACTGGCTGTTTAAGAACTGAAGCAAATGAGGTAGCGAACGTGTGGCCCTATAGATCTTTTTGGCCTCACCATATGGGATGTGCTTTGTTGTTTTAATCTCCTGTCTCTTCATTTCTTCAAGGAAGACACTGTAGTCCATATTCCAGACAGGGTGATCCCCAGAGCAATTTACACACTTTGGTGGAGATGAGTATTTAACTCCTTTGTGCGCTGCTTTATCACGTTTGCCACAAGTGGCTTCTCCCTTATGTGCTAGAGTGGTGTGCACAAAGTGCTGGCATTTAAAGCAGGACACTGGGTCAATAACATAGGGCCTCACGTTCAAGCAAAGAAAATCTGCCTTGACATGGTCTGGGAGTTTTGTACTATTAAAAGTGAGTATGAACGAGTCGGATTTGACCAGATTACCTTCCATCCCTTTCATGATATTATTCACATCAACAGTGCCTTGTTGAGCCCACTCAACATTCATTTCTTCTTTGGGAACGTCCATCAGATCCCTGATCGTCAAAACACCTTTTCTGTAGTTGAATGTGGTATGGAGCTCAGTTTCAGTGGCATATTCTCCAATCCTTTTCGCTTTCTTAAATTTTGTTGCTTGTTGGAAACGAGAGGATTCGATTAACATTGTGCCATTGTTCAACAGCTTGACAGATTTAAAAGTACATGGAATTCCCTATAAATCCTTTGAATGTAGAAAGAGGAAACTTTCTCAGAGCTTCCCTCTCTTCTTTTAACTATCAAAAACACTTTCCAATATGCAGTATACGTTCTGTTTTTAAATACTGAACTACTCTCAACATGCTCAGAATACTGATGGCCCGTCGCACTGGGGCTCTTGAGCGACTGGTTGTTGGTACCTATCAGCGGCTCACCCATTTCGCTGGGAGGAGGATGAGAAAATTTAGTTGGGTCCATCTTGGTCCCATGAACAGCTAGGGAAATAATGGTACACGCAGGCAGAGTCTTGCATGCCTAGGTAAGCCTTATACAACTGAGGTGCAGCAGTTTCTGTCCCCGGCTCAGAAACCACACGGTCGGCAAGCCCGCACCCCGCAAACGAATGCTGAGCCCATGAGGGCATCTCAGCTCGATCCTAGTGTCACGTAGTCGATTTCAGTATTAATTTCGTCGTCGATTATGTCTGACCAGTTGTTTAGTCACACCCTCCAAATGTTCTCTCCGTGACCGACTCATGATGGAGGAAGAACTCACTTAGTATGAAGCAAACTATTAAAATTTTTACAGCATTTGGCCTCTGTTTGCTCTGTTCTGGAGGGATAGTGGCCGTTGTAGCCAACCTGTAAGTCAGTAGTTTCAAGTATGTGGATTTGTTGTGTGTACACAGCTTTGCTCTTTGCCCAGCTGTGGTGACCACTTGATGCATGAATTGCGTGACTACAGGGTGGTTATAATTAAACATTCCCTATTTAACACGTTATAATAAGGAAATTAATTACCATTCGAGTACTAAACTTGGTAGCATTAATGTCCAGAGTACGGGGTGCATGATTTCCATGCGTCACAACGCCAGCCTCCAGTTCCAACTATGGCCACCAGGTGCCGTGATCATTCATCGTGATTCATAGTCTCACACACCTGACCAGTCGCAGTGCTCTTGTTGACATGTCAATATGAGCTTGCACAAAAGGAGCAAGGCATTATTGGTGAAGCTCTGCTATCAAAACAACAGTAATGCTGTAGCTGTACTTCGACAATATCGCCGGCTGAAAGAATTACGGAAGGCTCTTCTTTCTCCATCTGCTGTGCGGAGCGTCATGAAGTTCGAATCAATTGGAGAACGGGCGTCACCCCGGGAAGAGGCCGACCACCGGTTGCACCATATGTGGTTGATGAAATGCTATGGCAGACAACGTTGCGTGCCATTCCCCCGATCGTCAGACAGTGCGCGTGCTGCGTCACGACAGTTGAACATCCCATGTCCACTGTACGGAAGGTGCTTCGAACCATTCTCAAATGGTATCCGTACCAGATCCGCATCGTACAGCAGCTTGCACCACAGGACGCACAACGACGTGTTGACTTCGCTCTCCACTTTCTCGCAAGGACTGAAGTTGACGAGGGCTGGCTCTGGACCATGCTAAGGACAGGTGAAGCTCATTTTTCTCTGATGCGAGAGGTGAACACACAGAATTTCCTAGTGTGGGGATCTCCACCTCTAGTCACTGTACATGACGTTTCTCTGTACGATGAACTTGTCACCGTATCGTGTGGTTTCGAGGCTACGCACATTATTGTCCCATTTTGGTCTTTGAACAGGTTGGCGCTCAAGGACCAAACACTTGTAGTGAGACTGGCCAGCGTTACTGTTACATGCTTCGCCAGCATGTCATACCCGCCCTACAGGAGAGAGACGCATTGAATTCAACAGTTGTCATGGAAGATGAGATCCCACTACACATCGCTCGTGAAGTTCATCTGCTTCTCCGAAACACATTTGGAAACAATCGAATTATCAGCCGATCGTTTCCAAATGCTTGGCCGGTACGATTACTTGATCTCACTCCCAGTGACTTCTGCTCGTGTGGCTACCTGAAGGACAGGGTTTACCAGGGAAATACTGACACATGTGCTGATGTGCTACCCTATCAAGAGAGGTAGCCAGCATACCTACGCACATGCTACGTTCTGCTGTGCAGAATGCAATTTTGCGCTTTCAGACTCTTCTGGACACTGATGGGCATCATATTAAGCTCCTTTTGCAGCAGTAATGGTGCCGGAATATAATGGTATGATGTACCGTAGCAGCACCTTAAAAGTGTTTCAATTGAACTGATTCTGTATTATTTCTCTTCCTCAAGTCCTTGACATCAATACTACCAAATTTGGTCATCGCACGGTAATTGGCTTCCGTGTTATAACGTGTTAAATAGGGAAAGTTCAATTATAACTGTTGTGTGTAGACAAGACAGACTAGACACAATGAGAGGAAGCTGAAAGGCACGCGCTTAAACTCACGCAGGCTGGCGTGAGGTCTGAAACAGGATACGTAATGAATGCTACAAAGAAAAGTACGTAGCTTCTGGAATACTTAACTTTAATCCACATTTGTAGAACATCGCTCTTGATGATACATTAATAGAATCTCAATATCAATTGAATACGGCGCCTTGCTAGGTCGTAGCAAATGTAGCTGAAGGCTATGCTAACTATCGTCTCGGCAAATGAGAGCGTATTTGTCAGTGAACCATTCCTTGCAAAGTCGGCTGTACAACTGGGGCGAGTGCCAGTCCGTCTCTCTAGACCTGCCGTGTGGTGGCGCTCGGTCTGCAATTACTGACAGTGGCGACACGCGGGTCCGACGTATACTAACGGACCGCGGCCGATTTAAAAGGCTACCACCTAGCAAGTGTGGTGTCTGGCGGTGACACCACAATAACCACCCGGTATTACGTTCTGTATACTCTGATTACTGTCAATGTTTGACGATAAACCAATAAATGAGATATGTGTTCAAAAGAGTAACTCAGTTGTATGGCCAATAATTGCTAATATTCAGAAACCAACGTTACCTCTCTGCATGTCATTCCTCCACCGAAAAATCGATGTTGTCCCTTTTTAACTTATTGGTGATCAGTCCCATTGAAACGTATCGTATGCCTGAGAGGTGCTTACACTATGTAAGTTCCTCTGGAAGCTCGCATGTCCTAGTTTTATGCGTTGCCTTAATGGTTTATTTTGTTACCAAATCAGAAAAACATACGTTTCTGCACACTTCAATGACCCGTTAGGGTCATTAATAATTACAGACGATACTGATGGACTTCCATATCAGGTACCATACTAGGAAAGTTTTAATCATCGCTTTGACCTGGCGCCACCAGCTAGATTTAATTAGATAAGTACAACTAACTTAAACGCTCCCTTATCACACCAGGGTATGTTTTTGTGTATAGCTGTAAATAAGTAGCATATCTAGTTTCTCTTTGTGAAAGACACTTATTTTTTCAGGTTAATCAGCACTCGAGATATGTAAACGACTCGACCACAACGAAAGCTATATTTCCTTTGTGCCCTTTTTATACTAGTATTGCTACGATGCGATAACCTTGACCGAGGGAGGTGGCGCAGTGGTTAGCACACTGGACTCACATTCGGGAGGACGACTGTTCAGTCCCGCGTCCAGCCAACCTGATTTAGGTTTCTCGTGATTTCCCCAAATCACTTCAGGCAAATGCCGGGATGGTTCCTTCAAAAGGGTACGGCCGACGTCCTTCCCATCCTTCCCTAATCCGATGAGACTGATGACCTAGCATTTTTGTCTCCTTCCCCAAATCAACCCAGATACCCTTGTGTCTTCATCCTACGTGATGTATTTCATTATCCACACTAGTAACAGTATACGAGGGGGAAAACATTGTTAGTAAAACTCTCGAGAATTTCTTGACCAATTTCCTTCAAATATTTACAAGTCACTCTAATAAACATTCGGGCGGATACAGGCTATATATTTTTTTAAACAATAATATACAGTTTTTCAGCTAAAACAAACAAGGGGGAAGAAAGTGCTGTGCTGTGAAAAAGTGCGGTTTTGTTTCGTTTCTCGTAGTCGGTTTTAAATACGACAGTAGAGCATTTAAACCATTAGACAAATTGTTTTTCCCATATACACTCCTGGAAATTGAAATAAGAACACCGTGAATTCATTGTCCCCGGAAGGGGAAACTTTATTGACACATTCCTGGGGTCAGATACATCACATGATCACACTGACAGAACCACAGGCACATAGACACAGGCAACAGAGCATGCACAATGTCGGCACTAGTACAGTGTATATCCACCTTTCGCAGCAATGCGGCTGCTATTCTCCCATGGAGACGATCGTAGAGATGCTGGATGTAGTCCTGTGGAACGGCTTGCCATGCCATTTCCACCTGGCGCCTCAGTTGGACCAGCGTTCGTGCTGGACGTGCAGACCGCGTGAGACGACGTTTCATCCAGTCCCAAACATGCTCAATGGGGGACAGATCCAGAGATCTTGCTGGCCAGGGTAGTTGACTTACACCTTCTAGAGCACGTTGGGTGGCACGGGATACATGCGGACGTGCATTGTCCTGTTGGAACAGCAAGTTCCCTTGCCGGTCTAGGAATGGTAGAACGATGGGTTCGATGACGGTTTGGATGTACCGTGCACTATTCAGTGTCCCCTCGACGATCACCAGTGGTGTACGGCCAGTGTAGGAGATCGCTCCCCACACCATGATGCCGGGTGTTGGCCCTGTGTGCCTCGGTCGTATGCAGTCCTGATTGTGGCGCTCACCTGCACGGCGCCAAACACGCATACGACCATCATTGGCACCAAGGCAGAAGCGACTCTCATCGCTGAAGACGACACGTCTCCATTCGTCCCTCCATTCACGCCTGTCGCGACACCACTGGAGGCGGGCTGCACGATGTTGGGGCGTGAGCGGAAGACGGCCTAACGGTGTGCGGGACCGTAGCCCAGCTTCATGGAGACGGTTGCGAATGGTCCTCGCCGATAGCCCAGGAGCAACAGTGTCCCTAATTTGCTGGGAAGTGGCGGTGCGGTCCCCTACGGCACTGCGTAGGATCCTACGGTCTTGGCGTGCATCCGTGCGTCACTGCGGTCCAGTCCCTGGTCGACGGGCACGTGCACCTTCCGCCGACCACTGGCGACAACATCGATGTACTGTGGAGACCTCACGCCCCACGTGTTGAGCAATTCGGCGGTACGTCCACCCGGCCTCCCGCATGCCCACTATACACCCTCGCTCAAAGTCCGTCAACTGCACATACGGTTCACGTCCACGCTGTCGCGGCATGCTACCAGTGTTAAAGACTGCGATGGAGCTCCGTATGCCACGGCAAACTGGCTGACACTGACGGCGGCGGTGCACAAATGCTGCGCAGCTAGCGCCGTTCGACGGCCAACACCGCGGTTCCTGGTGTGTCCGCTGTGCCGTGCGTGTGATCATTGCTTGTACAGCCCTCTCGCAGTGTCCGGAGCAAGTATGGTGGGTCTGACACACCGGTGTCAATGTGTTCTTTTTTCCATTTCCAGGAGTGTATATTGTTTCCCTGTATATATAATTTTGATCAGGTACTGTACACACAACTATGTGCTGTTTTGGTTTCTTCCTCGCATTAAGTGTAACAGAAAAGACATTAGGAAAGCTGTATTTATGGCTTACCAGCTTATGATTATGTAAGTATGCTGTTTAGGTTTTTATGTTGGTAACGCCACGTAGTAGTCCGTATGAAAATCACTGACTGTGCTGTGTGCAGTCTGTGACTGACTGGCATTGTTGAAATATTCGCTGTTGTAGTGTTGGGAAGTTGGATGTGAAGAGCGTGTAGCGTTGCGCAGTTGGTGAGCCGCCTGCAGTGGTGGATGTGGAGAGAGAGAAATGCCAGAGTGTTGAGAACGGACGGATCTGGACGTACGTCCGCCAGAAAAAAGAAATTTGTAAAGATGGATGTCATGAATTGATAGATATATGTATGATGACTTTTGAACACTATTGAGGTAAATACATTGTTTGTTCTCTATCAAAATCTTTCATTTGCTAACTATACCTATCAGTAGTTAGTGCCTTCAATAGTTAGAATCTTTTATTTAGCTAGCAGTATTGGCACTCGCTGTATTGCAGTAGTTCGAGTAACGAAGATTTTTGTGAGGTAAGTGATTCATGAAAGGTATAGGTTATTGTTAGTCAGGGCCATTCCTTAGTAGGGATTATTGAAAGTCAGATTGCGTTGCGCCAAAAATATTGTGTGTCAGTTTGGAGATGATCAGAATAAGTAAAGAGAGAAATGTCTGAGTACGTTCAGTTTTGCTCAGTTGTTTGAAAATCAAATAACGTAAGAGGTTTACCAGTACAGTAGTATATAATTTTCCAAAGCGGACGTTTCAATTAGAACACTGGTAAACAATCTGAAGCGCCGAAAGTTTGTAATGCTACTTGTTTGAAGATGAAAAGTTCTGCGAAATAACAGACACTGATGTTACTATCCTCGCAGATCCAGTAGCTGCAGAGCTCTCTCTCATATCCCACATACCAATGATCTCAACCAATTCAGTGGTTCAGTTTAAGCGAATCCGTGTTTCGTTTTCAGTAACAATAAAGATGGAATAAGGTTGGATATTCAGATACGTTGATACTGATTTACGACCACAGTGTTTACCGCACGTTCAATTGTATGTTGCGTTTTGACGAACTTGTAGTTTAGAAAACCAGTCCATACATTTATCACACAGTCTCCACGAAACTAAAAATGTATTTTATGAAGTTTTGTAATTGTATTGGGTACAATAAATAAAAAAAACTTAAAAAGAATAAAAAGTAAAAACGAAAATAACGGATCTTTTTCATTCATTTTCTGTATGACTTATTACGATTTCGAATCGCATACCTCCAAAGCGGCTGAAATCGCAACGAGGGACCGAATGCGCCCAGACATATTTCTCAGAGATACCCCGGCTTACAGTGTATTGCCAGTTACCTTACGTGTTCAGTATTGACGGGTTCGCTAATTTGGTTATGAAATTTCTAACTTCTGCATAAGACAGGAATCGGTTTCACGTTCAAAACAGATAAATCATAAGTTCCAAATATCATAATTTCTTCGAAACAACTAGCGAGATTTTCAAGGGCAAAGCGGCGTTGAATTTGTCTCTTTTTAGAGCTACGGTACTAGCAGCAGAAATTAGTGTCAAACATTAAGTTTTGTAAATAGGAGTGTGTAGTTGCCGTGAATCAGGATGGGGTGTACCTGTCTGGTGAGTGTAGACTATCGTTGAGTGTCCAGAATGAGATTTTCACTCTGCAGCGGAGTGTGCGCTGATATGAAACTTCCTGGCAGATTAAAACTGTGTGCCCGACCGAGACTCGAACTCGGGACCTTTGCCTTTCGCGGGCAAGTGCTCTACCAACTGAGCTACCGAAGCACGACTCACGCCCGGTACTCACAGCTTTACTTCTGCCAGTATCTCGTCTCCTACCTTCCAAACTTTACAGAAGCTCTCCTGCGAACCTTGCCCGCGAAAGGCAAAGGTCCCGAGTTCGAGTATCGGTCAGGCACACAGTTTTAATCTGCCAGGAAGTTTCCTTATCGTTGAGTGTCTTTGTCGATATGACAATATGCGCATCGTTTGCTGCATTGTAAGGTGGGGCCCAATGCTGAAGTGACAGAAAAGAAGGCCTGATGATTGCCTTTGAATGTACTAACAGTCATTCTGTGAGTGAAATGACACGTGTACTGGCACTCACTGTGTTAAGGGTTTACCGTAAGTGGCAGACATTCTGATCTAGAAGGTAGTGGAGTAGAATTTGAAACTCACAGACGGGCTGCAGCAGAGTGTCCCGGCACTCTGCTGAATATTGCTATGCTACGAGACAGCAGTTGCTGCAGGGATCCAACACAAGCCCTTTCGGCTCATTTTTGAATGATCTGTGATCTATGTTACTGGAATAGTACCGCGTGCACAATTGGAGCAGATTAGCCAGTAAGAGGAACCTTGTCCACTTCCTCCAGCAGCGAATTGTGATGAACTTGAAATGTATTGTATGCACTTGTCAATCACTTTCAGGTTGCATGTGAATAATGTGTAACACAATGTTCGTTAAAAACCTCAGGAAGACATCCGAGAAATCCAACGACAGGAAGGTTGCAACAGGAAGAAGGCTCTGTGTTGTTTTGTCGAGATTGTAGTAGAACAGAAATGGGTACTTTGATTCGACAGACATCTCAGAGCAACACTGCTAGCTTGTCACTTTAATGACGACCACAACGTTATCAAACTCGCTTCTCGATATTACAGTTGTTGCGCTCATGGGGATATAACTGTACGTACTTGGGATAAGAAGTATTCGTGGGCATTCAAGAGCAATCGCAGATCAGAAATGGTCTGAAAAGTATCTACTTTTAATCTCAGTGGAAATATCAGCGACAACCTGGGATAATTGCGGTTAGAGCACTTCTGTACTACAGTCTCCCACACTCAGAACTTTTTCCAGTCAATACCGCCAGAAATTACTGCTTTTAGAGAGATTATGGTGTTTCAGAGTAACTCACAGACGATCATCGATCATCGTGGACTGGGGCTACCGCCGTGTGTCCTTCCATCAGCTGAATATTTCCATTCTCTGAGACAGCAGTTGTGCAAGAAGTCAACATCAAGTCTTGGGGCTCATTTCCGAATGATTTACATGACTGGAACATTATCACGTGCACATCTGGCCGCGCGTGCTAACCGAGCGGTCTTGGGCGTCTTGTCACGATTCGCGAGCTCACCCCGTCGGAGGTTCGAGTCCTCGTTCGTGCATGGGTGTGTGTGTTGTCCTTAGCGTAAGTTGCTTTAGGTTAGATTAAGTAGTGTGTAAGCTTAGGGACCGATGACCTCAGCAATTTGGTCCCTTAAGAAAAAAATGGTTCAAATGGCTCTGAGCACCATGGGACTTAACGTCTATGGTCATCAGTCCCCTAGAACTAAGAACTACTTAAACCTAACTAACCTAAGGACAGCACACAACACCCAGTCATCACGAGGCAGAGAAAATCCCTGACCCCGCCGGGAATCGAACGGTCCCTTAAGATCTTACGACAAATTTCCAAAATTTGCACATCTGGAGCAGATTATAAGATTAGAGTTACCTTATTCACTTCTTCCAACAGTGAATCACGGTGGGTTTGTTCAGCGATCTTAATTTTAAAAATTTCAGTATGCAGGAGAGATAATTCAAGAAAATAGGACAGATAAACCTGCCACACATATGAGGATACAGAAAAGGAAAGACCGTATGGAATAACAAAAAATATTTACAATAAAAAAGTGCATATCAAGAAATGCAAAAACAGAGCATTAAAAACAGAGCACCTAACCAGAGCACCTCAGCGTAATTGAATGCGTGACAGTACATTATAAAGTACACTGGCTGACAAAAAATGTGAAGCACCCAGAAGATACGGTCAGCTGTAATGTAGCTTTATAGACGCATACAACGTTGACACATATGTAAATTATTGGAGTTACTACTCTCTGTGACAGGGAGAACGGCCACCAGAGTGCTTCAGTGTTGTGCGTGTCTAGTGTTGTTACCGTTTCAATAGTGTCAGTTCAGTTATGAATCGCAGTTCCGAACTACACCGCATACCTATGGCCAGAGAGTATGCCGGCGACTGGGAAGAGGATTCATTCTTCCAGTGTTTTAGCGAGGGAGAACAGTGTTACTGCTGATGTCGTGGTGTGGGGCGCCATTGCGCATGCCTACAGGCTACGGCTGGTAGCGACTGAGGGAAGTCTGAGGCCCAACGGTATATGGCGGGCATTTACATCTACATCTACATAAATACTCCGCAAGTCACGATACGGTGCGTGGCGGGGGGTCATTCCCTTCCCTGTTACACTCGCAAGTAGAGCGAGGGCAAAACGACTATCTATATGCCGCCGTACGAGTCCTAATTTCTCGAATCTTATCTTCGCGTTCCTTACGCACAGTTTATGTTGGTGGCACTAGAATCTTCTCTCCCCTGCTTTCCCCTCCCTTTCTTTCCCTCTCCCACTTGGACTTGTCACGTGATTTCGGCAATGGCCTTGGATATAAATAACTGCTAACGCTGCAGTCAACGAAATGTAGCATGCACAACCATCTCAGCTGTAAAATGACACTACAGATAAGAAAGCGCTGCTGTGTCAGCCCAAACATACACTGCACTACTACTCCCGTGGCCAGCTTTGATGTCAACTCTGTTGCAGTGTCAGTTTCCAGGATACCTGCGACAACAACTGTGGGCCAGCTCGTCTAAGAAGGGAATAAAACGGCTTTAAGACATTCGTCCCAACCGAGTCATTTTATGCACCCAGGCCGGTGGTGGTGAAACGTCATACTGGTAAGTGGGATCATACTGGTAAGTTCTTTGTAAATTTGACTCAATTCTGTGATCAGTGAAATAACATCACATATCCTGCCATACCATGTAGTTTCATTTAGTCTCTCCTCCACCTCTCTGGGTTCTTCAGTTTTTTGTCAAACAGTGGAGACAAACTGGAAATATTAGAGAGAAGAGTTAAGAGGGAAATATCAGGCCCAATAAGAGGCAAAGACGCCTGGAAATTAAGAAGCAATTATGACGTATTTCAAAATACAGTAAAAGTAACAGAAACAATAAGTAAAACAAGACAGATGTCCTTTGCAAATTTTTACGACCTGGTTGCCAAATGTATGATAAAACATATGTTCAAGTAAATGTGGGAAAATATATTTATATCAAATTGCATCCAAAAAGTTAAAAACGGTTAACAAATACTGAACATTAAAGCGGAAGAGCAGCACAAAGAGAAATTTTAAGAAGGAAAGTGTTAAATTTAGAAGGATGCCAAGGCAGAAGCAGTATCCTGCGGGTGTGAAGTTGACTGAGGACAGAAAACAAAGGCATGGTGTAAAGATGAAAGAATACTGAAAGCAAGAAAAGAAATGTGCAAATCAGAAGGAACTGTAAGCGTCAAGAGATCCCTCGTTGTCAAAAACCTGAAGGAAAAATAGCCGTAGTGTCAACTTCAAATATGCGGTACTTCTTTGAACGACTTCATCCAGTTACCTACAATATCGCACAAACAAACAACATGGAAAAATGTAAGTATTAGAAACGCGTCGTTAGAAACAGAATTTGCACTAACGATTTTATTTGTGATGCAGTGGTTGAACACACTTTAACACGCGTTGGTGCTGTTAGCTCACTTTCATAACACGGATAAAGTGACGGACGCCACTTTAAGCGCGCCTGAAGTTCGGCATTTCCCCGTAGTGTTCTGTACTGAGTGTATATGGTGGAGTTTCTGCTGGAAGTCTATAGTGTAATCGAGTTGTGGTGGAAACTGGACCGAAACTTGGCAGAATTCCACGTGCAACACCCACGGCCTCCATCCGCTGTATGGAATTCTGCGTAAAACAGACGGCATGGAGGCAGTGGCGCACAGAGGTCGATGCTGCCGGGGCGTTAACGAGCAGCAGAATCCTAAATGAGGGTGGAGCGAACCTCTGAAAATTGCCTTGCCAACGACACCAAGCCGTCGGCTGCTGTCACAAAGTCGCGTGTTTCACGGAATCGGCATCCCAGCCTCTGCCAGTTTCTCTTAAACTGTACATCAGACACAAACGCATGAATCAACGTTAATTTTTTTAGATGATCAACCTCTCGCGTACATTGCGTTCGGTTGCGAACTGCTTTGCATTCTGCGATGGAATAAAACGTCGTATACGTTTTGTGAACGACGCACATGCGATGCACTGGGTGACGAAACGCTGAGAGTAGCGTGAGAGACTTACGGCTCGAATCATGGTGCAGCCCATTTGGCGTATTTCCTGCACGGATATTAATACTTCACACTACATGTTTCTCTGAGTAGCGGTCAAGCATCTGGTGGAGATTTCATGTGTTTCCTTTTGATGTTCTTAGTGGCGTTAATACATTAAAACGCACGGATCTAGGACGCTTGCAGTAGCATCAGACAACTGAAGTTAGGCCTTTATACAAACATTGACTTAGAGATAAAATAAACATCTACTTGCTTCGTTATTTATCTGTCAACTTTCATCTGTTGTCATCCTCGGTCAAACAAAGAAACAAAGGAACAAGGAACGAAGGGGTGTTAGAAATCATCAGACATGGAGCATTTGATCAGCTTAAGGGCGCTGGCGAAACAATCTTCCACGGCTTCTTAAACAAACAATCCTGGAATTCGCCTGAAGCGATTTTAGGGAAAGCAAGGAAAGTCATTGAATCGAAGTTAATCAAGATGTTTTATGGAAGAAATACGGTATTTCAAAAAATTTTAACCATAATTCTTGTTATGTATAAGCGCTATGATTCAAATTTAATAAAGACAATAAAAGTTAGTTCCTGAAGTGATGTGGTCGTGATTTCTGGAAACAGGAGGAACAAATAAAATTTACTGATTTTGGAATGTTGTTACGAAAGAAGCGATGCTGAAGAATACTTTAGAACCTGTGTACAGAAAGATGTTGGAGAAATAATTGAACTTTACTAAATATACAGGAACAGTACTATATCCAATAAAACAAAAACAAGTTTGAATATTTAATAGCGAGATAAAATTTGTCGTCGTCTGCGTATGTGAAACTAAGAATTTTATCAGACCTTACAATCACCAACAAAAAGTATTCACACATAACTTCAAGTTAAGATCTACGGAACACTACCGAGCTTTCACACTGAAGAACCAGAGAAATTGGTACACCTGTCTAACATCGTGTAGGGCCCCAACGAGCACACGGAAGTGCCCCAACACGACGTGTCACGGACTCAATAATGTCTGAAGTAGTTCTGGAGGGAATTAACACCATGAATCCTGCAGGGCTGTCCATAAATCTGTAAGAGTACAAGGGGGTGGAGATGTCTTCTGAACAACACGCTGCAAGGAATCCCAGATATGCTCAGTAATGTTCATGTCTGGGGAGTTTGGTGGCCAGCAGAAATGTTTAAACTCAGAAGAGTGTTCCCGGAGGCTGTCTGTAGCAATTCTGGACGTGTGGGGTGTCGCACTATACTGCTGGAATTGCCCGGCAGAAGGCATAATGGACATGAATGGATGCAGGTGATCAGACATGAAGCTTGCGTACGTGTCATCTGTCACAGTCGTATCTTGATTTATCAGGGGTCCCATATCACTCCAACTGCACACGCCCCACACCATTACAGAGCCTTCACCAGTTTGAACAGTCCCCTGCTGACATGCAGGGTCAGTGGATTCATGAGGTTGTCTCCATACCCTTACACATCCACCAGCTCAATACAATTTGAAACGAGACTCGTCCGATCAGGCAATATGTTTCTAGCCATCAACAGTCCAATGTTATCGTTGACAGGCCCAGGCGAGGCGTAAAGCTTTGTGTTGAGCAGTCATCAAGGGTACACGAGTTGGCTTCGGCTGCGAAAGCCCATATCGATGTTTCAAATGGCTCAAGTGGCTCTGAGCACTATGGGACTTAACTTCTGAGGTCATCAGTCGCCTAGAACTTAGAACTACTTAAACCTAACTAACCTAAGGACATCACACACACCCATGCCCGAGACAGGATTCGAACCTGCGACCGTAGCGGTCGCGCGGTTCCAGACTGCGGCGCCTAGAACCGCCACCCCGGCCGGCGATGATGTTTCGTTCAATGGTTCGCACTCTTACATTTGTTGATGGCCCAGCATTGAAATCTGTAGCAATTTGCGGAAGGGATGCACTTCTGTCACTCTGAACGATTCTCTTCAGTCGTCGTTGGTCCCATTCTTGCAGGATTTTTCCGTCCGCAGCGATGTCGGAGATTGGATGTTTTACCGGATTCCTCATATTCACGGTACATTCGTGAAATGGTGGTACGGGAAAATCCCCACTTCATTGCTACCTTGGAAATGTTGTGTCGATCGCTCGTGCACCGACTATAACACCACTATCAGATTTACTTAAATCTTGATATGCTGCCATTGTAGCAGCAGTAACTGATCTAACAACTGCGCCAGACACTTGCTGCCTTACATAGGCGTTGCCAACCGCAGTGCCATATTCTGCCTGTTAACATATCTCTGTATTTGAATACTCATGCCTATACCAGTGTCTTTGGCACTTCAGTGTATCAATCACTCTAGAAATACAAAAGTAGAATTAATGTGGTTAAAATGCGCTTTAAGAAAACGAGATGGTGCTGTCTCAGTAAGAGCATCCGGCCATCAAACAGCACCAGCATTGATACATCCCATATAACAATGCCGACCCTGTAAACAAATGGGGAAGGCAAAAGAAGATGGAAGGTGGTAGTAGTAGTAGTAGTAGAAGTAGGATAAGAAGAAGAAAATTGTTTGGAAAGCCAGTTCTGGATTCGAGTGTAACGGATAGCAGAAAACAATGAAGATACGGTATGCGATGCCGAAATCTCCAGACGACTATAGTACAAAGCGGCTGTTTATATGATTTTGCTGCGACCATTAAAATGTTCGGGAACACAGATGCCTCTCTTCAGCCACTGACAGAGGCAATTTACAGATTAAAACAAATATTTGGTCGATGAAATGCAGAAGAATTTTTTGTCATTACGATTATGATGAGCATTTTTCTATAATCCATGTGGATGATTCTGATTATAGTTAGGAATTTGGGTGGATATACGATTGAAATGAATAATATGCAAAGAAATTGTTCGATCAGTATGGGGGTAAGAACTAATAGGCGGGAGATAATGGAGTGGCGATAGGACAGGTCGTTACAGCACAGATGTAGTTGGGTGGAAAGGCGAGAGAGGCTGCAGCTTCTTTATACGATTACATATGATAGAGATTACTCAGAAAAGATGAAATCAGGCGGATGTCATTGACTGGAATAGCATACCAGCGTAGTACAAACATGAACCTGGAATTCCATACAAGTTCGCAGGCTTTTTACGTCTAGCAGTGTGGAGAGGGCGGGTCAGCGCAGATTGTGTTGTTGGTATAGGAGGAGGATTTGGTACAGAAGATGATCGTCTAGGGAGAGGTCCCATTGGCAGGTCTGTTAGACTTAAAGAAAAAATAATTTTTCGTGGTTAGTAAATCGGTATTCATCTGCATTCACTGACATGGCTATAAACGGTAAAAAACGCACTCACAGGCTGCAGCACTGTATTTTATCCACAGGACACCTAGTGATTAAGATTCTAATGTAGAACTTACTGACAAGTATATTCAGCTTGACGTGAAACTCAAGTTTTCGTCGATTGTATGCACTTGGAACGACTCTGCTGAAGTCAGATTTCTTAGGGTGATAAAAATGGTTCAAATGGCTCTGAGCACTATGGGACTTAACTACTGAGGTCATCAGTCCCCTAGAACTTAGAACTACTTAAACCTAACTAACCTAATGACATCACACACATCCATGCTCGAGGCAGGATTCGAACCTGCGACCGTAGCGGTCACGCGGTTCCAAACTGACGCGCTTAGAACCGCACGGCCACACCGGCCGGCCTTGGGGTGATAATACACTGTCCAGTCACATTGAAGTGATCACCTATCAAAAGTCTGAATAAACACCTTTTTCAGCGCGTATCGCTGCGAGACGTGCCGGAAGAGAGTGAGTGAGGTTATGGCAGGTACTGACGGGGATGCAGAACCATGAGGATTCAGGTGCCGTGGGCAGTCAATAACGCTGCCACATCCGGCCTGGATTCTTTCGACGACTGTTGCAGGGTGTTTGGTTGCAGCAGTTTACGACGTACGCGCCAGAGGCCATCTATCCGATGGAACATACAACCTGGTTCATCTCAAGGGAACCACATTTCGCCACTCTGTGGACGCCCACTTGCGGTACTAGCCTGCAAATTCCAGCCTTCGTCGCCGATAACAGTGGATGGTGATATTTTTGAGATGCGAGTTCAATACAGAAACAGTGAACCACATCCGCACAGATCTAAATGACTGTGAAAGTTACTAGAAAGCGATACTGAACCAGGCGTGCTAGTTATCTTCCAGCATCAGTCAGAACAGAGCGACGGTATTTACGTTATGTGCGGGTTTTTCTTTCCAGACGAGCCATTGGTCAACTGATACAACGATTTTTCCTCCTCCTCGTGTTCCTGGGAAACTAATGTCTTGTATTGTCGAATTGTCTTGTTGTTGTTGTTGTTGTTGTGGTCTTCAGTCCTGAGATAGGTTTGATGCAGCTCTCCATGCTACTCTATTCTGTGCAAGCTTCTTCATCTCCCAGTACCTACTGCAACCTACATCCTTCTGAATCTGTTTAGTGTATTCATCTCTTGGTCTCCCTCTACGATTTTTACCCTCCACGCTGCCCTCCAATACTAAATTGGTAATCCCTTGACGCCTTAGAACATGTCCTACCAACCGGTCCCTCCTTCTTGTCAAGTTGTGCCACAAACTCCTCTTCTCCCCTACTCTATTCAATACTTCCTGATTAGTTACGTGACCTATGAATAAAAGTGTTTTTATGCGATCAAGACTGTTCTATATAATATTTTATTACTAGTTCACTGCGATCGCAGCTGTCCCCAACATGTTTACAAAGATTATCAACAGAGAATTGAAGCTTATCACCAAGTACTGGCACCAGCTGAAATCCGCCAACTCACAGGATGACCACCTTCTTGACGTTAGAAATGCTGAGATTATGAGGCTAGTACTGATGGAAGATGTTTTCCACGGTTAGGGTGATGCTCATAGCAGTGAAATCACAAAGACGGAAGAAGCAACATTATAATATACGTATGGATAGCCAAACCAACTCCATTGGCTGTAGGACCTCTATTTCTACAGTCGACAGATAGAATTCTATAACCTGTTGCCTAGAAAACGATTATTTATTGTTCAGATTCAGATATTACAAGCGGAGAGTACGTATCTTCATAAAAACTTCACAGTATTATGTTTATTCGGATCCAATTCCGAACGTCCTATAGTAATTGGAAATTTGCGACAGTGGCTGGTCAGATAAAGTAAGGGTATCTAAAGCGACGAGCAACTACGCAGACGACTCATTTTTAGTCATTGCAGGCCATCAGAAATAGAAGTCTTCGTGATAATAGAAATTAGTAATAAAAATTAAATGGGTTTCAAAGCGAAATGCAGTTGTCTACTTTCCTTTTTCCATCTAACTTTCTGGAAGGCGATTCGTCCATTTCAGGAGAGATACACATAGAGACTACCAATTAACATGAGTTATTCAGTTCTCTTCCGAAAAGTTAATCCAGGTCTTGAATCAATGATATTTGGGACAAACTTCATAGAATGACATAACACAAGATTTCATGGTAATTCTCATTACTTCACCGCTATTAACACTGAATGTCTCATAGCAAGCACGTGATCAATATGTAATTAATTGCTTCTGACTACAAGCTTTTTGATTTTCTAACATAAATTTTCACCTATTATACGCCTATCATGAAGTAAACGTAGCGTACTACAGAGTATGATTTGGATTCGCTTAGCTTTTAAAGAAAATTATTTTGCAAAAATTTATTCAATCAGTATTCCACATGTTATTCAGGTTTTGGCTTTTGATTTCCTGTTTAGTAATCATGCCTATTGTTGGCAATATTTATTGAGTACCAAACCCATTTTCTGTTCGCTCTGAGATAATACCTTTGTGAAGGATGGCTTTTCTGAACTAATTCCAGAAAAAATGATATGAAAGCACTGCACCTCTTGGTTTTAGACACTTTTTATAATCAAGCTTTTCAAGAAATTGAGCAACTCAGTCGAAACAGCAGGTGATAATACTTCGGTTCAGACAGATGGTTCCCCACAAAATGTCACACTTTAATTCATATGGATTAATTGAAACATTAACTCTTTATAGATCAATGTTTTAATTTAATTATGAATGTCGACAGGATGTCTCATACGTCAATGTTGGACGCATTAACTTAACTTATTCTTAATTTTAAATTAATTGTATTGTATTAGTGAGAAAATATCTTTGCTACATTTTAATACCATACACGCTCAGTGCTTTTCCCTTCCCCCTCCCACCTTCTTCCCTCCCTTATCCACCTTCCGTGACTCATATGTCTGCATGATGCAAAGTGGGTTTAGTAAAATGCTAGATGCCACAGTTCCTTTTTACAGCCTGTAATTATGTTCTATTTAAAGCATTCTGACTTCTCAAAACTCATGATTAATCAGGTATTTACTGAAACAGTTATTTATTAACATTCCATTTTATTTTATATTTATCTCTGAAGATAATTATTAAATGTGATCTAAACTACACTCATGTTCATAAATTAAGGATAAAGCTGATGCATGGTGAAACAACGCTCTGGTGGGCGGTTTGCGGGTTTAAATCACCTCGGGGTATGACCATGCGGTGCATTTGACCTACGGTCGTCGCACGGTGGCGCTGGCAGCAGTCCACATACGCACAGGTGTGTGTCAGAGTACGGTGCAGCGAGTAAGTGTGCAGGCGTTTTCAGACGTGCTAATGGTGATTGGCTCAAAGAACACATATTCATGACGTTATGAGGGTTAGAATACTAGGGCGACTGGAGGCTGGTCAAACACAGCAGGTCGTAGCATGGGGCCACAAAGTGTGATCTCACGATTATGGCAACGATTCCAGCAGACAGGAAACGTGTTCAGGCGCTACAGTACGGGACGTCCACAGTGTACAACACCACAAGAAGACTGATATCTCACCATCAGTGCCCGCAGACGGCCACGGAGTACTGCAGGTAGCATTGTTCGGGACCTTACCGCAGCCACTGGAACAGTTTTCTCCAAACACACAGTCTACATACGACTGGACAAACATGGTTTATTCGCCCGGAGACCTGCAAGGTGCATTCCACTGACCCCTGGTCACAGGAGAGCCCGTAAAGCCTGGTGTCAAGAACACAGTACATGGTCATTGGAACAGTGGTCCCAGGTTACGTTCACGGACGAATCCAGGTATAGTCTGAACAGTGATTCTCGCCGGGTTTTCATCTGGCGTGAACCAGGAACCAGATACCTACCCCTTAATGTCCTTGAAAGCAGGTCGTGGATTGATGGTGTGGGGTGGCATTATGACTGGTGCACGTACACCCCTGCATTTCTTTGACATAGGAACTGAAACAGGTCAGGTGTATCGGGACGTCATTTTGCACCAGTATGTCCGCCTTTTAAGGGGTGCAGTGGGTCTCACCTTCCTCCTGATGTATAATAACGCACGGCCCCACCGAGCTTCCATAGTGGAGGAGTACCTTGAAACAGAAGATATCAGGCGAATGGAGTGGCCTGCCTGTTCTCCAGACCTAAACCCCATCGAGCACGTCTGGGATGCTCTCGGTCGACGTATCGCTGAACGTCTTCACACCCCTACGACACTTCAGGAGCTCCGACAGGCACTGGTGCAAGAATGGGAGGCTATACCTCAGCAGATGCTCGACCACCTGATCAAGAGTATGCCAACCCTTTGTGCGGCCTGTGCACGTGTGCATGGTGATCATATCCCACATTTATGTCGGGGTACATGCGCAGGAAACAGTGGCGTTTTGTAGCACATGTGTTTCGGGTTGGTTTTCTAAACTGATCACCAATACCGTGAACTTACAGATCTGTGTCGTGTGTGTTCCCTATGTGCCTGTGCAATTAGCGCCAGTTTTGTGTAGTACCACGTTGTGTGGCACCACATTCTGCAATTTTCCTTAATTTATGAGCACGAGTGTAGTTATCAAGTGTAACTAATTGCAACTGAGACTGTTCTAATAAATATTTTAGAAATTTTTACAGTTACGGCACCTCTCGCGATAATATGCCGACGTTATTAACAGGGGACATGAATTAATTTCCGTACACCGTGCCAAGACAAAATCCAACTATTCAGTGAAACAAATTCAGTCATTCGGCATACGTGACTAAAATCCCATTCAGTTATCAGTATAACGGGATGTTTTGTTATGCGACTAGCAGTATCTTCTTTGTGCAATCTAGTTCATTTAATATCTTAGAAATATCATTTTAATGCAGATAGAACCGACATTGTGTGAGGGACGTGTTTTTCTTTTCTTATGAATGACTCAGTCACAGAGAAATGGTTTCAGCCTTAAGTAACAGTATATTAAATAATGAATGACATGTCGTCATTATGATGGCACTCTAACAGTGTCATCAAGAGCCACTGGGTAGAAGAAGCCTCCTTATCAGAATGTGGGCGGAGTGTGTCTCTAGAACATTTGTGTGGTGGGTGAATTTTATAATTTTTACATTTGTCGAATTGCAATGTATACGTAACACCTCTCATGCTATTGTTACTTTAATTTCAATAACATATCTCATGATTTCAGTAGCCAAAATGTCATAATAAATTAAAATATATTTATTCGTAATAGTTACTTTTGATCACACACTCATGTACGACATTTCTTCTACTCTTCATCCTAGCGTCATCGAGTAGATTTATAGTCCGTTCTGGTTTTGCTGAAGCCAACTGTTCTTCGAACATCATACATCCCTTTTTCTTACTGGCCGATAACTGATTACTGGCTTCGCTGAGTTGTCTCCCCACATTCTGTTGATATGTTGTTTCCGTTTTTATGCATCCTTCCTCTATTTTTTCACTTATACAGTAAATATTAAGTTCTATTACAATATTGTTTTGTACCTCACCTGTGAGGTTAAAGCCTTTAACTTTCTCTAGAACATTTATTGCAGCCGACTGTATTTTTCTTTTGCTTCTCTTAGTTAGTTAAAAATTCTATTCCATATATTGGGTAGCAATTACTTTGTAAAATTTTAACTTTTTATCCTTCCTTGTCTTGTCAACCAGTGTTGTGTGTAATGTACCACATATAATTTGAAATTTAGTTAATTTATTATTGACATAGATTTCATATTAATAGCTAATATCACAGCTTTACAAGTGAAAATGTAAGACCTGTTTTACTGACTGTTCATGCAGTAATATTACGGAGCGACTAGAACTTTTTCTTGGAAGGTAATTACTTTAGATTTTTTACCGAAATTTTTAGATGACATTCCTCACATATTTGATTTAGGCGATGCATTGAAAAAAGGAGATCATTTTATGTTTTCTGAATAATTGGTTTGTCATCGGACAAGAGTGGAGTTTTTATTGTAATTTCTGAGTGCTAATACAAACTATTTATTAGTTCTATTGAAAGTCTCGGATACCATTCTTTTTCCACAATGTTGCAAAATTCGCTCCTTTTAATTCACACTCCTGCCTCGGACATGGATGTGTGTGATGTCCTTAGGTTAGTTAGGTTTAAGTAGTTCTAAGTTCTAGGGGACTGATGACCACAGCTGTTAAGTCCCATATTGCTCAGAGCCATTTGAACCATTTAATTCACACTGTCAAAAAAAAAAACCTGCGAAAGATTTCCAGTTCACTCAATATCTGCTGTTGCAACAGTGCATACGGTGTTCAGGAAGTAATGACATTTATAGATCAATATCACAATTGCTACTGAGGTGCTAGGACAGAGCGAAGTGGCGCAGTGGTTAGCACACTGTACTCGCATTCGGGAGGACGACGGTCAAATCCCGCGTCCGGCCATACTAAGTTAGGTTTTCCGTGATTTCCCTGAAGCGCTTCAGGCAAGTGCCGGGACGGTTCCTTTGAAAAGGGCACGGCCTACTTCCTTCTCCATCCTTCCCGAGACCGATGACCTCGCTGTTTAGTCTCCTCCCCCAAAACAACAACCCCACTGAGGTGCTAGATATCGACCTATGCTGAAACACTTATATTAGTATGTGGTGCAGCCTCCACGGGCGGCAATGCAGATGCTGACTCTGGCAGCTAGTCGTTCGTACATATGGCGAATACTGTCCTGGGATACGTTATGCCAGGCCTGCGTAGTTCTGTAGGAGTTGTTGGTTGGCGAGTCGCACGAGTCACTTCTCGCCCCCTCGTATCCCACACATGCTCGAATGGAGATAAGTACAGAGATCGGGCTGGCCAGAGAAGTTGCTGCGCGTCTTGCAGAGTAAGACGAGCTTCACGCGCAGTGTGTGGGCAAGCGTTATCGTGATGGAACAACACATCACGTTCCTATTGCAAGAAAGGCAAAAGTATGGGTCTAACAACATTCTGCACGTATCGAGCTCTGTTTAGGGTCCACTCCAGAAACACCAAAGATGAACGAGAGTTGTAGATTATCGCTACCTAAACCATAAAACATGAGGTGGTACCAGTGTGTCATGGACGAATGCGCTCTACAATACAGCACTCACCAGATCTACGTTGTAGATGCAAACGACCATAACTTGTGTGCAGGCGGAATCTGCTTTCATCACTGAAGGCTGCAGCACGTCATTCCATCTTCCAAATGACTCTCTGACGTCACCAGTCGAGCCGTGTACGTCGATGCAGCGGCGTGTGTTGAAGATGGGCTAGACGTGTGCGTGCTGGTAGTCCCACTACTAATAGCCATTTCGTAACAGTTCATGTTGACAAGTATGAGCTCACAAGCCCTCTTATCTGTGCTGTGGTAGGTGTACCGTCTACCAGTATACGACGATCATGGCGAGCGTCTGGGCTGCTTGGCCATCCAGGACCTCATCTGTGGGTGTGAGAATGTTCACAAGACCACTGACACCAGCATCATTGCGCAACTGGAGCAGCACGTCCAACTTGTGTGGTAGTTCTCCGAAAGGACCATTCCGCCAATCAGAAGCCACAATTTGACCACTTTCAAACTCGCTCATTTCGCTACAGGAATGAGTGCATCTTTGTGACACGATTGCCTGCGTGTTTCACACGTTTTCGCAACACTGAGCCTTCTGGCTGTGAACATTCCCTATTAAACGGTAAATCCAGATAGTGCTCTGGTAGCTATGGCACTACGCTGTTGGTGAAGACGTTGAAACCGGTATCAGTACATCTACCTCCCAGGTAGATGCCGTCATCGGATCAAAATCGACGTAATCTTTCCTGGTGTACCAATTTTTTTCCGCCGCAGTGTATTTCCTACGTAAATAAATCACTTTAACCGGGCACAGAAGACTTTTCATCCATTCGATATTATAGTCGAACTTACTCCATACGAAACTGATTCATCGTGATGACGGAAAGCTTCACGACTCTGCCGCCAAATTCCCCCAACGCTACACTCCACACGCTCCACATCCCCTCCCAACGAAACTGTAACCGCCTTCCCGTACCCGACCATGAAATCCGTCCTGGTATATACCCGTCCTACCAGATCTCAACAGAACTCCCCCACCTTCCTCCGTCAGGGCTCCCTTCCTCTCTACTCCTTTGCATCCATATACTAAAGCTCGGTCCAGAACGGCATCCGTCTTCACTCTCCTGTATTCCTCCTCCAAACACCTGCCCGCACAAACACCTTGTAACGCCCATCTCAACTGCTATATCCCCACAATGCCCCTCTTCCTGGCTGTCTCAGCCCACTCATCACTTCACTCACGTATGTCTCTATCTTAATCAGTTTTTTAGATTTCTTTTTAACTTACTCAACTATCCTTCTGCGTTTTGTCTGTTGTGTTACATTCATTTGCAATTTCATCTGTGTCAATCTTTTACTTAACTGCGGTAGGACGTCAAACGGGCCGACCTGGAGCAGGAGAGGCATCTCAGTACATTTTGTTTTTCAGTGTCTATACTTTTACAAATAAATTCATAAAACTTTGCCAGCATCACTAGGAAAAAATTCAGGATTCACACTCATTGCAATGGAAGTTCGAAAACATAACAAAATAATTTTTTTTTACGTGTGAAGTTTCATTTTTCATTTACCAATGGCTGCATTTGTTGCTATAGGTACACTTTTCTTCATAAGTTAGAAAGATTGTTTGCTGAATTTTGCACAGCATACATATACTTACAGGTGTATGAAACGCTAGAATTTATTTAATTTATGAAAAAACGAATGATCTGTTGTATTTTAATCTTCATGTTTAGAAAAACACAAATTTTATAGTTAATTACCTCAATTTTTACCACAGTTTTTAATATTTGTAAAATTCTAGAGTTTCGTACACTTTTAAGTATGGTTTGTATGCTGTGCAAAATTCATCGAACCAACTCTCATGCTTATGAAAAAAAGTGTACCTACAGCAACAAATGCTGCCATTAGTAAGTGAAAAAGAATGATGAAATTTCACATGTAAAAAAATTACTTCGTTATGTTTTCGAACTTCAACTGCTGTGAGTGTGAATTCTGAATCCTTCCTGGTCATGCTGACAAAGTTTTATGAATTTGTTTGTAAAAGTATAGACAGTGGAAATGAAAATGTCCTGTGGTGCCTCTCCTGCTCCAAGTCGGCCCGCCTTTTATATTTTAATTTATGCAACTGAAGCCATGTCAAACATAAATTTTGCCAACCCCGCCGTGTCCAATTTTATAATATGTTCTAAACTTTTTACTCTCATATGACTGAAGGGCGGCAACTTGTATGCGCTGACAGACCACGCCCCATCCACACCCACCCACCAACCCACATGTCAACCCAGACACACACACACACACACACACACACACACACACACACACACACACACAAGAGAGAGAGAGAGAGAGAGAGAGAGAGAGAGAGAGAGAGAGAGAGATAAAAGGTGCAACTTAGATTGTGTATTTTGCAGTTAGTTGTGTGGCACTGACCTGCCGCGGCGGCGGCGCGTGGGCGGCGTCGGGGGCGTCGGCGGGCCTCCAGGGCAGCTCCCTCTGCTGCAGACACACCAGCACGGCCAGGGAGGCCGCCGCCAGCAGGACCAGCCCGCGCCGCGGCGACAGCCGTGCCATCACCGACACTCCCTGCAATACACACTGCCTCACAGTACACAGTCCGACAAAAAATAATGAACCACCCCGAACATACCGTCGAATGATAGTGTAACTTGTACACGTGCACACCATTGGTGGGTATGCAAATGATTGGAACTGCAGTTCTCTGTGACAGGTAGAAAGGCAACCTGATATGTCTGGGTAAGCAGAAGAAACTAACGATCAAAGTCCGAAAACAATTTATTGGACTGTTCAATTAACCAAAACAAATTCTCCAAGTATAACATCAACACAAAACAGTGATCCGTCTTCGAACCACAACTACATACAAAAATAATATAGAAAACAACTCAAATAACTTCCTACTAGTCTCCGCCAGAGACTTCTCCGATATACCGAGCCTAATCCAGAGATCAGCGAGAAGATCCGAGCCGCGCTGCCGGTGCGGCAACTATCTAAGTCTGCTGGCGGTCTATGAATTGCCGATGTCTGTTTTTTTTTTTTTTTACTTTATTGTTATTTTAAAACCTGTACAATTCAGGTAGGCTGGCAGCGGCACACTACGCCGCTCTTCAGCCATAGCGTTTTACAGGAGTATAAAACATGGTGAATGACAATGAACAAAGTGACGGGCAAAAGAGAGAGGTCACAGAGACATAAAAAAACACGGAGTCGTTCACATGTGATGATAACAACACTGAAAACACGTTGGCACGGCGCACAAAACACTGGTGAGTCCGACGGCACAAGTGAACATAGGAGTGGGACGGCGGACACCAAAAACACTATATGACGTCATACACACGAAGCACAAAAGGCGACGATCTCCGGCGCGCGAATGTTCACTATACGTGTGCGAGTCCGGGGACCTGCCAAGAGAGGAGGAGGAGGAAGGGGAGTGGGAGAGCGAGAGGGGAGAGCAGAGATGCCACGGGCAGGGGAGATAGGGGGGAGGGAGGAAGGGGGAGAGGAAGCCCGGGGGAAGAGGGGGAAGGGAGGGGACAGGGAGATGGAAAAAGAAGGGAAGAGAAGAGAAGGGAGGGAGGGTGCCGAAAGGAAAGGACACGGGAAGTGGGGGGTGGGGCAGGGTCAAAGTTGATAGGAGGGGTAGATGGAGGGGACAAGGACATCGTCAGGGAGAGGGAGCTGGCGGAAGCCACCATGGGAGAGGGTATGGAGGGTGGAGAGATGGAGACCGGGTGGGACGTGCGAATACAGGCGCGGCAGCGGGCGGGGGTGGGAGAGGAGCGGGGAAACGAGCGGGTGAGGAGGATCAAGTTTACGTGAGGTGTACAGGATATGTATCCTTTCAAGGAAAAGGAGGAGGTGGGGGAAGGGGATGAGATCATACAGGATCCGCGTGGGGGAGGGGAGACGGATGCGATAGGCAAGGCGGAGAGCATGGCGTTCAAGGATTTGGAGGGATTTATAGAAGGTAGGGGGGGCGGAGATCCAGGCTGGATGGGCGTAACAAAGGATAGGGCGGATGAGGGATTTATAGGTGTGGAGGATTGTGGAGGGGTCCAGACCCCACGTGCGGCCGGAAAGGAGCTTGAGGAGACAGAGTCGGGAACGTGCCTTGGCTTGGATTGTCTGGAGATGGGGAGTCCAGGAGAGGCGACGGTCGAGGGTGACGCCAAGGTACTTAAGGGTGGGAGTGAGGGCGATAGGACGGCCATAGACGGTGAGATAGAAATCAAGGAGGCGGAAGGAAGGGGTGGTTTTGCCTACAATGATCGCCTGGGTTTTGGAGGGATTGACCTTGAGCAACCACTGGTTGCACCAAGCGGTGAACCGGTCAAGATGGGATTGGAGAAGGCGTTGGGAGCGTTGCAGGATGGGGGCAAGGGCGAGGAAGGCGGTGTCATCGGCAAACTGGAGGAGGTGTACGGGGGGCGACGGCGGCGGCATGTCCGCCGTGTACAAAAGGTACAGAAGGGGGGAGAGGACGGAGCCTTGGGGCACACCGGCGGAGGGGAAAAAGGTGTAGGAATCGGTGTTATAGATGGTGACATAGGAAGGACGGCGGGAGAGAAAGGAACCGATCAGACGGACGTAGTTAATGGGAAGGGCAAAGGTTTGGAGCTTGAAGAGGAGACCGGAATGCCAGACGCGGTCATAAGCGCGTTCGAGGTCAAGTGAGAGGAAGATGGCGGAGCGACGGGAATTAAGCTGTTCGGAAAGGAGATGAGTGAGGTGAAGGAGAAGATCGTCGGAAGAGAAGGATGGCCGAAAGCCACACTGGGTGACGGGAAGGAGGCGGTGCTGGCGGAGATGCTGGTGGATGCGGCGGGTGAGGATAGATTCGAGGACCTTGCTGAAGACCGAGGTAAGGCTGATGGGACGGTAGGAGGAGACGGCGGACGGCGGTTTGCCAGGTTTCAGGAACATGAGGATACGGGAGGTTTTCCACAGGTCGGGGTAGTAACCGGTGGACAGGACTACATTGTAGAGCCTGGCCAGGGTGGAGAGGAAAGAGACAGGAGCTTCACGAAGGTGACGGTAGGTGGCACGATCGTGACCAGGAGCGGTGTTGCGTTTTGTGCGGAGTGTATCAATGAGATCCTGTGGAGTGATAGGGGCATTGAGTTCCGTGTGTGTAATGTTGTCCAAGTACTGGAAGCCAGGAGCGAGGGGAGGGGAAGAGGTGTCAGTTCGATCGCGGATATCTGGGAAGAGGGAGTAATCGAACTGTGGATCATCGGGGACGGAAAATACATCGGAGAGGTAGGAGGCAAAGTGATTGGCCTTACTAATTGAGTCAGGGAAAGGGTGATCATCATGGAGAAGAGGATAATAGGGGGAGGGTTTAGTTCCGGTAAGGCGACGGAAGGCCGACCAGAACTTGGACGAGTTGATTGGTAGGGTTGCATTTAAACGGGTGCATGTCTGTCGCCAGTCCCGGCGTTTCTTAGCCGCGAGCAAATTACGAACGTGTCGCTGGAGTTGCCGGTGGCGTCGTAGTGTGTCCGGGTCACGCGTGCAGAGGAAGGCACGGTAGAGACGACGGGATTCACGGAGGAGGAGAACGGCCTGTGGGGGTAAGGGAGGACGGTGGGGGTGGATGGCGACAGTAGGAACGTGGGCCTCCACGGCCTCAGACAAGGTCCGCTGGAGAAAGGAGGCGGCATGGGTGACATCGTCAGGGTGGTGGTAGGTGAGAGGGTGGCTATCGACCTGGGTGGAAAGGGTATCCCGGTAGGCATTCCAGTCGGCTCGGGAATAGTCGTGGACATACTTAGGGGGAGGGTCAGTACGAGGGTCGGGGCGAGGGCGACGACCGTCTGAAACGGTGAGGAGGACAGGGAGATGGTCGCTACCAATAGGCTCCAGGACATCCACCGTGATACGGCCAAGGAGGTTGGGGGAGGAGAGGATAACATCAGGAGTGGAGTTGGATTCAGGACGGGTATGCCGGGGGATGGGGAAGAGGTCACCTTGAAGGGTGGAGAGGAACCGATGCCATCGCCGTAACTGGGCAGCGGAACGACTATGGATGTTGAGGTCGGCGGCGATCACGTAGGAGGAAAAGGTACGATCGACGTGGGAGAGGAAGTCGAAGGGAATAGGATGGTTCAAATGGCTCTGAGCACTATGGGACTCAACTGCTGAGGTCATTAGTCCCCTAGAACTTAGAACTAGTTAAACCTAACTAACCTAAGGACATCACAAACATCCATGCCCGAGGCAGGATTCGAACCTGCGACCGTAGCGGTCTTGCGATTCCAGACTGCAGCGCCTTTAACCGCACGGCCACTTCGGCCGGCCGAAGGGAATAGGAGCGTTGGGGCGGACATAGATGGTGGCGCAGGTAACGGTAAGGCCGGGGAAGAAGAGACTAAGGATCAGGTGTTCGGTGGGGTCGGGAAGGAGAGGTTGGAGCCGAACGGGGATCTGGCGGTGGTGACCAATGGCAACTCTGCCACGCGCAATCGGGAGGGGATTATCGGAGCGGTGGAGGAGGTAGGGCGAAGTGTGGACTGTGTGTTGGGGTTGCAGGAAGGTTTCATTGAGGAGGAAGGCATCCACGCGGTGGGTGGCAAGGGTGTGCAGGAACAGGTTTTTGTTGGCGGGAAGGGAGCGTATGTTGTTGAAAAGGATACGTTGCTGTCGCGCCATGACTGGGATTTAAACGAGGGTGTCAAGACGGGAGAAGGTGAAATGGGCCTGGTTGTTGGAGTAGGTGGCGTACATCTTGAGTTGGAAGATGGAATGGGCAGCAAGGGAGATCTGCTGGAGGGTGTGAGGGCGCTGAAAGGGATGAACATTCTGGAGGACGATGGTGAGGAACCTGATGATGTCCTCAGCGGTGGGTGGGGGACGAAGGGAATTGCCAGGAGGGGTGGTGGCGTCCAGAGGACGGACAGGTACGGTGAGTTCAGGAGTGGTTGGAGGGGGTCGGGCTTTACACTTTTGGGAGTAGGTGGGATGAGGGAGATTGCAGGTATTACAGGAGGGAGGGGATTGGAGGTTAGGGCACTGCCGGAGGAAGTGCGCCTGCCGACAGTGCGGGCAGGTGGGGGCCTCGCGGCACTCAGCTGTGGGGTGCGCATTATAGCGCAGACACCTCTGGCAGCGCAGGGATTGAGGAGGGGAACGGGAAGGGTCGACCTTGTACCGCTGGTGGAAGAGGAGGGCACCCTCCTTCAGGAGACGGTCAATGGAGGGGGCGTCCTCAGAGAAAACCCGCATAAGGCGGGTGGGGCCGGCCGAGTTGAAAATGCGGCGGACCGCCCGCACCTCCAGCGTGGGATGGGCCTGGAGCTCCGCCAACACCTCCTCCTCCGTGATCGACGGACTGAGCCGCGTGATCACGGCGGTGAGGGTCGGCGGGCGACGCGGGGGTTGGGGTTGGCGGGTAGGAGATGGAGAAGGAGCAGGGGTAAGGGAGGCGTTGGGACCAAAACGGGTGATGGGGAGACGGGAGAGGATGTCAGTATGGAGGGTTGGGCTGGGGGAGGAGATGAGAACAGAATCTCGGCGAGGAGTGAGGAGGGAGATGGGGGCACCAGGACAATGCTGGCGAAGGAAGAGGGTGAGGTTCCGGGCTTCAAGGAGAGAGGGATCAGGAAGGGAGAGGAGGTAGCGGTAGGAGGAAGGGGGAGAGGAGGAGGATGAGGGGGCAGGGACAGGCGGGGAGACTTCCATGGCATCATGGGTGGGGGAAGGAGGACGAGGTGCAGCCTTTTTGGAAGCAGAGGAAGCAGGGGTGCCACCGGGGCGCTTGACAGCGGTGGAGGAGGTGTGGGGGATGGGAACAACGGGAATGTGGCGGGGAGGGGCAGGTCCCGGGGCCGGAGTCGGCGCCGGAGATGGTGACGGTGACGGTGAAGGCGACGATGACGATGACGGCGGCAGTGGCGGCGGTGATGGCGAAGGTGACGGGGAGAGCTGGGCGTGGGCAGTGGCCCGACGGGCCACCACCCGAGCTGGAGCTGCAGTGACAGGCTGGGGGAGTGGGGGGAAGGGATCAGAACGAGAGGAGCGGGAGGAAGAAGCGGGAGAGGGGGCGACAAAGATAGAGGGTGAAGGGACAGTGAGGAGAGGTGGAATGGAAGGAGGGAGGTGGGACTGGGCACACCAAGTTATAGTGGTGGAGGCGGCGGAAGGGGAGGTATAGACAATGGCGGTGGTGGTAGTAGTGACAGTGGTGGTGGGGGCGGACATGACGGGAGAGAGAAACAAGAACGAACAGGAGAGGACAGAAACTGGGGACAGACAAAGACGAAGACGGATGAAGACGAAGACGGCCGTAGAAAAGGGTCAGGACGGCGGCGATGGTGGTGGCGACCAGGCGGCACCGGATGGCGGCTGCGGCGGCGGGCACCGGACGGCGGCGGCGGCGGCGGCGGCGGCGGCGGCGGCGGCGGCGGCGGTGGCGGCGAGCACCGGCAGGCGGCGGCGGCGGCGGCGGCGGCGGCGGCGGCGGCGGCGGCGAGCACCGGCAGGCGGCGACCAGGCGGGGGCGGCGAGCCCCGGCAGGCGGCGACCAGGCGGGGGCGGCGAGCCCCGGCAGGCGGCGACGGCGGCGGCGGCTGCAAGGACCGGAAGGCGGCGACCAAGCGGCAGCGGCGGCGGCGGCGGCAAACAGACGACACGGCAGGGATCTTCCACGTCGAAGGCGCACCCTGAGAGTAGCCCAGGCAGTGAAACTCTTCGATGAAGAAGAGAGGGGATCCAACCCTCGAATGCCGATGTCTGTTTTTTTTTTTTTTTTCTTTATTGTAATTTGGACACCCCATACAAGGTGGGCTGGCAGCGGAACAGTGTACTCCGCTCTTCAGCCATAAGCAGTACAAGAAAAAAGAAAGGGAGACAGACAAGTAACAGAATGGCGGTTAAAAAACAGGAGATACAATAGTTAAAAAACATGAAGCCGTTCACACGTGACGAAACAAACAAGAAAAACCGTCGGCACTGGGCACAAACACTGACGAGGTAGATGACACACGTGAACGAAGGAGCGTGGACGGCGAAAAACACTGAGGCACAGACACGACGGCACAGACACTAATCCGAGGGCGATGATCTCCGGCGCGCGAAAGTTCACGATGCGTGTGCGAGTCCGGGGACCTGCCAAGAGAGGAGGAGGAGGAGGAGGAGGAGAAGGAGGAGGAGGGGGAGAGGGAAAACGAGAGGGGAGAGCAGGGACGCCACGGGCTGGGGAAAGAGGGGGGAGAGAGGAAGGGGGAGGGGAAGCCCGGAAGAAGAGGGGTGGAGGGAGGGGATGGGGGAAAAGGAGAGAGAAGGGAAGGGAAGAGAAAGGAGGGAGGGTGCCGCAGGGAAAGGACACCAGGAGGGAGGGGGGGCAGGGTCAAAGTTGATAGGAGGGGTAGATGGAGGGGACGAGGACATCATCAGGGAGAGGGAGCTGGCGGAAACCACCTTGGGAGAGGGTAAGGAGGGTGGAGAGATGGAGACCGGGTGGGACATGGGAGTACAGGCGCGGCAGCGGGCGGGGGTGGGAGAGGATCGGGGAGACGAGCGGGTGAGGAGGATCGAGTTTACGGGAGGTGTAGAGGATTCGTAGCCTTTCGAGGAAGAGGAGGAGGTGGGGGAAGGGGATAAGGTCATACAGGATCCGCGTGGGGGAAGGGAGACGGATGCGATAGGCAAGGCGGAGAGCATGGCGTTCAAGGATTTGGAGGGATTTATAAAAGGAAGGGGGGGCGGAGAGCCAGGCTGGATGGGCGTAACAGAGGATAGGGCGGATGAGGGACTTATAGGTGTGGAGGATGGTGGAGGGGTCCAAACCCCACGTTCGGCCGGAAAGGAGCTTGAGGAGACGGAGTCGGGAACGTGCCTTGGCTTGGATTGTCTGGAGATGGGGAGTCCAGGAGAGGCGACGGTCGAGGGTGACGCCAAGGTACTTAAGGGTGGGGGTGAGAGCGATGGGACGGCCATAAACGGTGAGATAGAAATCAAGGAGGCGGAAGGAGGGAGTGGTGTTGCCTACAATGATCGCCTGGGTTTTGGAAGGATTGACCTTGAGCAACCACTGGTTGCACCAAGCGGTGAACCGGTCAAGATGGGATTGGAGAAGGCGTTGGGAGCGTCGCAGGGTGGGGGCAAGGGCAAGGAAGGCGGTGTCATCGGCAAACTGGAGAAGGTGGACAGGGGGTGACGGCGGCGGCATGTCCGCCGTGTACAACAAGTACAGAAGGGGGGATAGGACGGAGCCTTGGGGCACACCGGCGGAGGGGAAAAAGGTGTAGGAATCGGTGTTATGGATGGTGACATAGGAAGGACGGCGGGAGAGAAAGGAACCGATCAGACGAACGTAGTTAATGGGAAGGGCGAAGGTTTGGAGCTTGAAGAGGAGACCGGAATGCCATACGCGGTCATATGCGCGTTCGAGGTCAAGAGAGAGGAAGATTGCGGAGCGACGGGAATTGAGCTGTTCGGAAAGGAGATGAGTGAGGTGAAGGAGAAGATCGTCGGAAGAGAAGGACGGCCGAAAGCCA